>NC_083321.1:88663346-88914424 GCF_963455315.2 Globicephala melas
TTTTTTTTCTATTTCTGTGAAAAGTACCATTGAAATTTTTACAAAGATTGCATTGAATCTGTGGATTGCTTTGGGTAAATGTGGATGGACATTTTAGCAATATTAATTTCTTCAACCCATGAGCATGGAATGTTTTTCCATTTAATTGTGTTTTCTTCAATTTCTTTCATCAATGTCTTACAGTTTTCAGTGTACAGGTCTTTCACCTCCTTGGTTAAATTTATTTCTAGGTATTTTATTCCATTTGATGCAATTGTAAATGGATTGTTTTCATAATTTTTCTTTTGATAGTTCATTATTATTGTATACAAATGCAACAGACTTTTTATATTGATTTTGTATCCTGCAACTTTACTGAATTTGTTTATTAATTCTAACAGCTTTTTGGTGGAATCTTTAGGGTTTTCTACATATAATATCATATTGTTTGCAAGTAGAGACAGTTTTACTTCTTGCTTTCCAATTTGGATGTTTTTATTTATTTTTCTTACCCAAATGCCCTGGCTAGGACTTCCAATATTATGCTGAATAAAAGTGGTAAGAGGGCTTCCCTGGTGGCGCAGTGGTTGAGAGTCCACTGCCGATGCAGGGGACGTGGGTTCATGCCCTGGTCTAGGATGATCCCACATGCTGCGGAGTGGCTGGGCCCATGAGCCATGGCCACTGAGCCTGCGTGTCCGGAGCCAGTGCTCTGCAACAGGAGAGGCCACAACAGTGAAAGGCCCACGTACCGCAAAAGAAAAAAAAAAAAAAGCGGTGAGAATAGGTATTTGTGTCTTGTTCCTGATCTTACTGGAAAAGCTTTCAAATTTTCACTATTAAGTATAATGTTAGTTGTAGGCTTGTCATGTTGAGGTATGTTCCCTCTATACCCAGTTTGCTTAAGAGTCTTCATCATGAAAGATGTTGAATTTTGTCAAATGCATTGTCTGCATCTATTGAGACGATCATATGATTTTTATTCTTCATTCTGTTCATGTGGTGTATCACATTGATTGATCTGAAGATGTTAAACCATTCTTACATCCCTGGAATAAATCCCACTCGGTCATGTTGTATCATTCTTTTGATGTATTATTGAATTTGTTTGTGAATATTTTGTTGAGAATTTTGCATCTATGTTCATCAGGGATATTGGTCTGTAATTTTTTTAACTTGTAGTGTCCTTTAGTATCAGGGTAATGCTAATCTCATAAAATGATTTTGAAAGTATTCCCTACTCTTCTCTTTTTGGGAAGAATTTGAGAAGGATTGGCATTAGATCTTCTTTTAAACATTTGACTAATTTCACCAGTGAAGTCATCTGGTCCTGGACTTTTTGTTGTTAGGAAATTTTTTACATATGATTCAATCTCTTTACTAGTAATTGGTCTATTCAGATTTCTACTTCTTCATGGTTTAGTCTTGGTAGATGGTATGTTTCTAGGAATTTATTTCTTCTATGCTGTCCAATTTGTTGGACAGCTGTTTATAGTAATCTCTTTAATCCTTTTTATTTGTGTGGTATCAGATGTGAGTCCCCTTTTTCATTTGTAATATTATTTATTTGAGTTCTCTCTATTTCTTAATAAGTGTATTTTGTTTATCTTTCTCAAAAAAAATCCAACTCTTAGTTTCACCAGGCTTTTCTATTGTCTTTTAGCCTCCATTTCATTGATTTCTATGTCAATCTTTGTTATTTTCTTCCTTCTATGAATTTTGGGCTTAGTTTGTTCTTCTTTTTCTAGGCCCGTGAGGTATAAATTTAGGTTGTTTATTTGAGATCTTTATTTTTTATTAATGTAGGCATTTATTGCTATAAATTTCACTCTTAGAATTCCTTTTGCTGCATCCCCTACCTCTTGGTATGTTGTATTTCCACATTCATTTGTCTTGAGATTTTTATTTATTTATTTATCTTTTGATTTCTCCTTTGATATTTCGTGTTCAGAAGAATGTTGTTTAACCTCCACTTATCTGTGAATTTTCCAGCTTTTTTCTTGTAATTGATTTCTAGTTTCATACTGTTGTGGTCAGAAAAGGTACTTGATATGATTTGTCTTTTTAAATTCATTAAGACTTGTTTTATGGTCTAACATATCATCTATCCTGGAAAATGTTCCATGTATGCTAGAGAAGAATTTGTATTTTGCTGCTGTTGCATGAAATGTTCTGTGTTTATCTGTTAGGTCCATCTGGTCTAACATGTAGTTTAAGTTCAATTTTTTTTTATTGATTTTCTGTCTGGATTATCTATCCATTTTTGAAAGTGGAGTATTAATGTCTTTTGCTATTATTGTATTACTATTTCTCCCTTCAGATCTGTTAATATCTGCTTTATATATTTAAGTATTCTTATGTTGGGTGCATAAATATTTATAAATGTTATATCATTTTGGTGAATTGACTCCTTTATCATTATATAACAACCTTCTCTGTCTCTCCTTACAGTCTTTGGCTTAAAGTCTCTTTTGTTCACATGAATATAGCTATTCCTGCTTTCTTTTGGCTTCCATTTGCATGGGATATCTTTTTCTATCCCTTAACGTTCAGTCTGTGTGTGTTCTTAAAGCTGAAGTCTCTCGTAGGCAACATATAATTGGGTCTATTTTTTAATCCATTCAACCACTCTATATCTTTTGATTGGAGAATTTGGTCCATTTACATTTAAAGTAATTACTGGAACTTCCCTAGTGGCGCAGTGGTTAACAATCTGCCTGCCAATGCAGGGGACATGGGTTCGAGCCCTGGTCCAGGAAGATCCCACACACCGCAGAGCAACTAAGCCCATGCGCCACTACTACTGAGCCTGTGCTCTAGAGCTTGTGAGCCACAACTCCTGAGCCTGCATGCCACAACTAATGAAGCCTGTGCACCTACAGCCTGTGCTCCACAACAAGAGAAGCCACCTTAATGAGAAGCCTGTGAACTGCAGCGAAGAGTAGCCTCTACTCACCGCAACTAGAGAAAGCCTGCATGCAGCAATGAAGAAAGAATGCAGCCAGAAATAAATAAATAAAAAAAAATTTTTAAACAATTAAAAAATAAAGTAATTATTGATGGGTATGGACTTACTATTGATATTTCGTTAATTATTTTCTGGTAAGATGTTTCATAATTTCTTTCTTCCCCTCTTGCGCTCTTCTTTCGTGATTTGATGATTTAATGTAGTGATACACTTTGATTCATTTCTCTTTATCTTTTGCATATCTACTATAAGCTTTTGCTTAGTGGTTACCCTGAGGCTTACCTAAAACATCTTATATTTATAACAGTCTATTTTAAACTGGTAAAAACTTAACTTTGAAAGCAAACAAAACTTTTCCTTTTATACACTCTCCTTATACACATTTTATGTCTTTCATGTCAGAATTTACATCTTTGTACATTGTATATTCATTAACAAATTATTATAGTCTTACTAGAGTTTTCCTGGAAATTGAGGATGAGGCTGAGTGTCATATCCGGGTGATACAGTGTAAAACAGCAATAGCACACATGAAAGAATTAGGTGGTTCATGAACTGAGGAAGCAGGCGTTTGCTCCAAAGTTGAGCATGAGAACCTAAGATACCCACCCCACCACCACCACCAGGAATCCTGGGAAGCAGAAAGTGGTTTGGGGATATGAGCTGATTTTATCTAGACTGTGGGCATTCCCAGAAGACATTCGGTATACATTAACATTAATGACAATTGTAATTAAATATCAGAGCTATCACGTATTAAGTATTTGCCTCTACTCACTAGACTCACAAGGATGGAAGTTGTGTGTATCCTGTTCTCATTGGTATATACCTAGCTGGTAGTCAACTACTATTCACTGGATGGATGAATGGATGGATAGATATTACGACATTAAGAGGTTTAAATACAGGCATACCTTGCTTTATTGTGCTTTTCAGATATTGCATTTTTTTACAAATTGAACATTTATGGCAACCCTGTGTCAAGCAAGTAAAGTCTATCAGTGCCATTTTCCCAAAAACATTTGCTCACTTCCTGTTTTTTGTCACATTGTGGTAGTTTTCCCAATATTTCAGACTTTTTTATAATAATTATATTTGTTATGGTGATCTGTGACCAATGATCTTTACTGTTACTACTGCAACTCACTAGAGTGTCAGATAGTTGTTAGCATATTTGTGGCAATAAAGTATTTTTAAATTAAGGTATGTACATTTTTTTAGACATAATGCTATTGCATACTTAACAGACTACAGTATAGTGTAACCATAATTTTCATATGCACCAGGAAACCGAAAAGTTTGTATGATTCCCTTTATTGTGATAATTGCTTTATTGCGGTAGTTTGGAAACAAACCTGCGATGTCTCCTAGGTATGCTACTGTCCACTAGGAGAGACAGTAGAAAAGGTGGTGTAGAAGTGGTTAAACCCCTTTGGGAGGATAAGGGAGATAAAATTAAAGATTTTTGCTACCCCTGAGGCTTCCTGATATATAGGGCAGTGGGATTCCAGCAGATATTCTAGTGTGGACTTGGGAAGGAGGGTGGGGCTGGGGCCCTCCCGATGCAAGAAGTTGTCATCTTCCTGTGTCCCCTTCAGAGAAGGGGGTCATATTGTACTATGTTTCAAGTATGTAAGTGGATGCTTTATAATGAAATTCCTGGGCATTTGAAGCCTCCTTCTAAAATTCAGGGTCCTTTTAAAAACTAGTTAATACTAGCTACATTTTTTGAGGTCTAGTTTTGTGGCATGCACAGTGCTAAGCATTTTGTTAATACATGGACTAGCTCACTTATTCCCCACAGCGAAAGGGTAGATGACATTGCTGCTATTCAACAAACAACAAAGCTGGGGCTCAGCATGGCTTAGTAACTTTCCCAAGATCATCAGATGGCAAGACTGGAACACAGATCTGTCCAGCTTTCAACCCGTGCTTTTCACCACTTAGGGATTCCCAGACTTTTTCCCAGCATCCTTCACTTCACCCCATATTTTCCCAGACAGCACATGCTACCCTCTGCTGATGAGCAGGGAAAGGGTGATAAGCCACTGGCTCAGACGCAGGGTCTGGGCAAACCTCTGAGCATGTCTCTTGCTTTACAGGTAGGTGCAGACCTTTGCAGGATCTTTGATGCTGGGAGAAAGGCCCTGCATATTGTGGGCCCTGGAATCCTGGGGCAGATTCTCCTGGAGGGTAATGCCCTGAGAAAGAGGCTGCAGCTCCATTCTTGCTAGACCTCCTCTAACTGGCAAAAGGCCAGGAAGTTGGGGGCAGTTCCCCAGCTCAGTCATTTCTGGAAACCTTCTAGGTTTAAATTGCTGACAGATCGCTAACCACGTCTCCCAGCCTTTCCGCACGACTGTGCTTCCACGAAACCTGTTAATTTCTATTCTCGCTTTGATCAAAGCCCTCTGGGGTGCAGGAGAGGAAGGGGAGGAGAAGAGTCTGGATTCCAGGGCTGAGACTCCTTGGAAAGCAGCCAGCTCTGCCTGCTGAGTGAGGGGAAGGTAGCATGCATGTCCAGCCTCAGAGCCCTGAGATGGGGGTGGAAGGTGGGTGGCTGGAGCTGAGAGCTGACCCTCGATGTCCCTCCAGCTCCAGCAACCGGCCCTGGTCCTGCTCTGTAGGTACTGCTCAGAGGATGGACTGTAGTCAGCAGGGTCCATGCGGAGGCTCAGTGAGCCCTAGGTCCGAGGCAGTTTGCACACTGACCGCTCAGCCCAGCAGCACCACAGGTGGGTCCCTGCTGGAAGCCTGCAGGCAGGCGTTTGGAAGGTTCACGCAGGGACCTGGGGCTCAGGAGCTGGCCAAGGGAAAGGAATGATTTGGAGGCGGTTCCCTTAGGAGATGTAAAGACCTCTCCAGCTGTGGGGCTGTACGAAGTTAGAAAAAGGGGAGGAAAGAGGTTGGGGGATAAAAGAAACTAAGGTGGCCTGTGGGAGCCTTGGTCAACAGATTAGAGACTCTAGTCCAGAAGAGACCAGTCATTTTCCCTGTGTCCCTGATGGAGTGTGGAGTCATCCTCTGCCTAAATCTGCTCCCTTCCAGCATGGGGCTTGATTGAAACTGCCTTGCCAGGGGCCTGGGACACCACGAGACACTGCTTCAACCCCACAGTCCCTCAGCAGCCCAGGGCATCAGTGCCAGGACGTGCAGCGGCCTCAGGAAATCTAGAGTTCTCACAGGTCAGGGTCCTCCAGCATACGGCCTGAGCTGGGGTGAACGTCCAGTCTCTGTGCTCTTAGAGCACATCCAGCAAAAGAGAGGTTCCTACTAGGTTGGTTCATCACCATCCAATGTCCCATATAATCCAGCAGTGCCACTTCTGGGCAGCTACCAAAGGAAACGAAATCAGGATTTGCACTCCCACGATCATTGCAGAATTATTTACGACAGCCAAGATATGGACACAACCTAGGTGTATGCTGATAAATGAATGGATAACGAAATTGTCATATATATATATAAAAATATAATTTAACCTTCAAAAAGAAGAAAATACTGCCATTTGCATCAGCATGAATGAACTTGGAGGATATTATGCTAAGTGAAATAAGCCAGACACAGAAAGACAAACACTACATGGTCTTATATGTGGAAACTAAAACATTTAAATTCATAGAAACAGAGAGTAGAGTATGGGTGGCAGGGAGGAAATGAGCAGATGTCAAAGAATACAAGGTTTCGGTCAGGTAGAATGAGTGTGTTCCGGAGAGCTAATGTACAACAATGTGACTATAGTTAACAATACTCTCTTGTATACTTGAAATTGCCAAGAGGGTAAATCTTAAGCATTCTCATCACACACACACAGAATGATAACTTTGAGATGATGTATATGTTCATTAGCTTGCTGTGGTGATCATTTCACAACGTATATGTACATCAAAACATCACATTGTACATCTTAAATATATACAGGTGTTATTTTTTTAATTTTAAAAATAAATTAAAAACAACAAAGACAAAACAATAAGACCTAACGTCCAACCCCTCGCCGAGGCCGGTCGTCTCTGGCTCCAGCCTGAGGCCCTGGTCTGATCAGCTGCGGGCAGGCTTTCCATGTGCACTTAGGCACAAGTCCCAGAAATGTTATACAGAAAGACTCTCCTGGGCCACGCCTCAGAAGCAGGCACTTCCTGGACTACCCTCAGCGCTAAGCTGTAGACTAGGATCTGAATCCTCTCTGGGAGACGCTGCTGTTACCCCCGGATAGGAGAGCAAGGGCATCACCATTTCCAGGACATCATGTCACATCCCGCAGGGTCCTGCCATCTCCAGGACAGAAACTCCAAAGACAATTTTGATTTCATTTTTTTCCTGCCACCCACTTACCTCCATCCACATCCTTGGGGCACCTGCCCCAGGGACTGAGCCCAGCCTTGGTCTCACCCACACACGCTTACTATAAAAACATATCTGAAGAAACAAACTTCCTGATCCAACTCCAGGCATCTTCAAAGAGCATATAGCCCAGGGAGGTGCTAAGCTTCCTCTTAATTGCTCCAAAGGAATGTTTTCAAGCTCCAGGCCCATCAACACCTTCTGTGATCTTAGTTTTCAGCCCACGCTTATGGATACAACCCAGAAATTTCTCAGCTCCTTTGGGGAGCTCTCCGCCACACTGTTACTTGCATTTGTTCATTTTATTGCACCAAATTAATGACACCTTCCTGAAGTAGAGACATGACTCAACCCTAGGAAAGCAGCCAGGGGTTTTCAGAGCCACAAGGACTGTTTCACTCGTGTTCTTCTCCAGCTGTGACCTGGGTCAGAGATAAAGGCGCTAAATCTCTCTCTTTTTTTTTTTTTCTTTTGAAGAGAGGGAAGGTGGAGGAGTGGGGGGAGGGGAGCACAGTCTCACCTGCCCCTCAAGCACCTTCACAGCCATCAGGTGTCAAGAGACCCCAGTGAGGGAACCTCACTCCACCCACACTACCACCTGCTCCCCAAAGACCTGACTGTGCTCTGGCCGCAGGGTTCCTGGGGAAATGCAGGCTGGCAGAAGGGCAAGAACACTGGGAACACCGACCTCAGAGACGGAGACCAGCTCTGGCACAGGCTGCGTGGCCTGGGTAAATGTCTCACCTTCTCTGAGCTCCGTTTCCTGATCTATGAAGTGGGACCACCATGCTCACCATGTAGAACTGCTGTGAGGATAAGGTTCTCGTTGACGGCCCCAAAGCACATCCATAAGGTGTTTGGGGTGAGGGTACTGGAGCTCTATAGGAGCTCTCACCACTCAGTTTTATGTAGTACTTAGCTGGGAGGAGGAAGCCCATGTAGATCATTCTGGAAGCCTGGCTTTTTCTATTCAGGCCCTGGAGAGGGTGAATGGTCCCTGGTTGAATCCAGAAGCTGTGCTGGAGGAACAGGAGGGAAGGCCCAGCCTTCTCCATCCTACACAGCCATCTCTGCTGTCCCGAAAGGCCAAGGATAAAAGCCACAGCACTTGGGGGACATGTGGATTCCTGGGGCTCAGGGCTGACACGGAAGACAATGCACTGAAGACACGGTGTCTCAGAAGAGTGACAATGTTAACCTCTGAGGTAGATTTTGTTCTCAAGGTGAGGGTTTAAAACAAGAAGGGACACGCTACAGTACATTAGGGCCCACTTTCCTCAGCTCGCCGCAGACTGTGGGTCTCACCTTTCCCCCAGCAAACGCCTCAAGCTCTCTCAAGTGGGTTCATCCCAGATGATGTTAAGTCCACAGGGTGTGGGCTTGTCCTTTAACCTCTGAGCCCGCCGTTCCCCCCACAGCTCCTGTCTCCTACCTCCTCTGCGTTAAAACTAGACACAAAACGCCGGGTATCTCGCTTGGAAAGTTCCAGGCCCATTTATGGGCTACGCTCTGAGAGCCGGCCCTATGGCCTGCCAAGGAAACTTAGTTGAAACATAACTCCTTACGGCTCCAGCTGACGGTAATTTGTGGAATTAAGATGGTGTCAGAGAAAAGTTTATGAAAGTGAATGTTGTCCCCAGTGACTGTGTTTCCTGAAAGATGAGTGGATAGCTCACCACAGGACATTCCATTAGCCTGCATTACCCTCCCCCGGGGCAAACGAACGAGACCCCTGCTTTTCTCCAAGATGGGTCTCATTTTCAGAGCTGACAGAACTGTTCTCACTGGGCCCAAAGATCAAAATGTGTGTCCGACTGGGATGAAGAATGACACTGACACGGACTCAGACGCTCCTTAAACTAAGCTTCCTGCCCCTACAAATCGCACCCCAGGTCATCAGCCATGAGGCCCTTTCCAAGTGCCCAAACGCTGCTGCCAGGAATTTCCCCTCAGTTGGCTCGCCCCCTCAGTGAACCTCTAAATCAATAAGGACTTCTGCAGTACTACCTGGCTCAAGGAAACCCTAACTAGATTAAGGAAGAAGGACGTTTCTTGGCTTGTATAATAAGACAGTCCAAGGTTAGGACCAGCTTTATGCACAGTTTGACATCGGGGCTCAAATGATGTCATGAGAACCCAGACCCTTCATCTCTCAGCTGGGAACTGTGCTCGCACATGTTAGCTTCCTCCTCAGCAGGTTTTCTTCTCACCTCAACCACATGGTCTCCGCAATTGTAGACTTTGTACCATCGTAATTCCAAATCCACAGGTGAAGAAAGTCCATCTTTCTGGTACGAAAGTCTTCATTTATCCCAACTGCTCTGCTTAAGCTGTGGGCCCATCCCTGAATCAGACACCGTAGAGCAGAGCGGGTGACTCTCTGATGAGCACATGAGTGGCCCTTGGTGTGAAGTCAGAGCCACGGAAGATCGCAAGCATGGGGGAAGGGGTGATGTCTCCGCTGAGGTGGCCTTCAGGGGCATGCAGTAAAAACCCCACCTCAGGGGGTACATTTTCCTATATAGTGCAATGGCCAGGGGCAGCCCAGGGAGGGAGCCCGAGCCCAGGTTCCTTTTAGACTCTGCTGCACCAACACTGTTTATGGCTCCCAGCCTCACAGCTCCAAGAATGGCTGTTCTCCAGTCCAGGCATCACAGACACTTACATACTTCCTAGGCTTAAAGACAGGGAAAAGGCAAAGGAAAAAGGCTAGTGCCGGCTCTGTCTATTTTTTTTTTTTTATCAGGAAAGATAACTTTCCCTGAAATTTCTTCTTACAATCCATCTGCCAAAACTAGATTATATGAGCACTCCCAGCTTTAGGATAGTGTGCGAAGGTAAGTATTTTCACTCACAAGCAAAACGGGGATTCTGATAATAGAGAAGAAGAGAAGAATGGTTATTAGATATGTCAACTAACAATGTCCACCATAGTTATCTGCTACACGGTCAAAAACAAACCAAAAAAAGGTGTGCATTATGGACTTCCCTGGTGGCGCAGTGGTTGAGAGTCCGCCTGCCGATGCAGGGGAAACGGGTTCGTGCCCCGGTCCAGGAGGATCCCACATGCCGCGGAGCAGCTGGGCCTGTGAGCCATGGCCGCTGGGCCTGCACGTCCGGAGCCTGTGCTCCGCAATGGGAGAGGCCACAACAGTGAGAGACCCGCATATCACAAAAAAAACCAAAAAACAAAAAACTGTGTATTAAAGCATTTATCATCCATTGTGGTCAGATCTCCTTTCCCAACCGAGAATCTACTTCTTATTTCCTGTAAGTAGGAGAATCAGCTCCTGGTGTGTGGCTTGGGGCGAAGCAGCCAGGGGGTTATCCCCAGAAGTGCCACGAGCCACCGCACTAGTCACCTATGAAGGTGCCACAGCCAATCTCAGCAGACGGTTTGATCTTTACGTCCAGAGAAACTCAGAACTGATGACGGGTGCTCGTTAAATATTTTTAAAAGATATTTTACAAAGGAGGACAGTTAAAAAAGTTGTTCCAGAATTTCAGTTTTGGAGATTGGCATTGGAAAATGCATGTGTACATCCATATGTATATGGAGATATATTGAGTATCAGTACAAATCCTTCGCATCTTAATGGAATGTGTTCTCATACTCTTGGTCCTGGGAACCCTGAGGAAGTGCATGACGTTAGCAAACCTGAGCTGGGATTATCCGGGGAGAAGGAGCTGGGGTGGGCTGTCTGAGACCAGTGGGGGGAATATCGTTGCTTTGGGGTTTCCAGAACAAAGGAAGCCCTCCACACAGCAGTAGGTAGAACACTCACCTCTTCTGCCCTGTGTGGTCCTAGGGAATATCAGTAGCACAAGCAAGGCAGGAGGGTTGTTTCAAGTTGTGTTAAAGGCCTCAAACTATTATAGCTTTTTTCCCTACTTCATGGAATCAGAAGGTTACAGAATGTGGGGCTAGAAAAGAGCTTGGTGACCATCTGGCCCAAGCTCTTCATTTTTCATTGGTTCTTTGCTCAAATTTCTTCATGTAAGCCCATCATATAAGAAACCACTTCACAGAAATCACCACAACTCCCTGTGTATTTGGAGATTTAAATCCCAAACCTGACCATGATCTGGATGGAGAGGACGGTTTGGGAAAAGCAGAAGAGAAAGGGACTGACATATTCTGTTCCACTGGCCATAGTTGGCAATCTCTTTACAAATTGGATTTTTTAAAGCTTTTTACTTTGTCATGATTTCACACTTAGAGAACAGATGCAGAATTGGTACAAGGAAATCCCATCCACTCTTCATCCACACACAGTGATATCCTACCACACTTGCTTTTGATAGATTTCTTTCTGAACCACCTGAGTGTAAGTTGCAGATACGATGCCCCTTTATGCCTTCAGTGTGTATTCCCTAAAAATAAGGACATTTTCTTACGTTAACATAGTAGTATACAATAATAATAAAAATTAGGAAATTAGCATTGTAACAATATTATTAGCTAATTTACAGACTTTAGGCAAATTCTCCCCTTATTCTAATAGTGCTGTACATGGGTGAAGAAAATCCTGGATCCCAGGTTACATTCCGTTGTCATGATGGCTCTTTATAGCCTTGAAGTCTTCCCTCATCTTTCTTGACCTTGGGGCAGTTTTGATCAATACAGTCCAGTTATATTATAGAATTTTCTATTAAATTTTAAGACTACTAAAATTCTATCCTTAGCACGAAAGAGAGGAATGCTGTGGCTTCTTCTTTGTGATTAATGCTAATGAGCCCCATCTCTATAGGATTCCCATCCCCTTGCAAGGAACAAGCAGAACACTTACAAGATGTTAACCTTGGCCCCAGTTTGGAGAATATGGGTCTAAATCCACCAGTGCTTGAGCAGAGCCCCAACCCTTTCAAGAGACGTGATCCAGAGGAGAGGAGTCGTATTGGCTTCTCTCAAGATCCAGGGTATCGCTCATCTGCAGCAACCGATGAGGGGTCTCTTTTCCACCATGGTTGGCTGTCACAAATGAAGGATTGTTTTGTTTGCTGTTCACTCAAACCTAATTAGAACCAAGGTTAGCAGGGCATCTGCCAGCATCTGAAGTCTTCCCTCTCACCTTCCCCATCCCATCACCAGTCGACATGATTCACTGGCTTTTAGCGCATTAAGCGAATTTGCTATAATTGCAGAGAGGGGAAGGAGCAAGGGGCCCATGGCACCCCCCCAGGCACTACACCATTGCCTTCCTGTAAGTCACACAGACTCCAAGAAAGGGGCTTAAATTGCCTTTATTGATTTGTCAGCCTCTAATAGATCATTTCTCACTGGGCAAAGGACAGGACCCTCAAAGAGAGTTCTTTCTCCTCCTCCGACCTTCATCATGGCTCTTGTTGCAGTGGGAAGGGTGTCTGGGGGGTTAATGACGTATTGGAGAGAATTAAAATGCAGACATCAATTCTCGCAAAGATGCAGCTAAGAGGGGCCCAGAGAGGCCAGTTTCCACCTCCGACGTCTCCAAACTAGACTTCCTGACCCCAAAGTTATGCACAGAGAAGTGAGCCTCAGGGTTCTAATTTCCTTCCACATGAGCTGAGCGTGCTGTGATTGCACATCCAGCCCTCTGCAGCATCTCCTTTCCTTATGTACCTTTCCTTGTGTAGCGTAGCCCCGTTACAGAATCCCACATGGAGGGGCAGCCAGCCAACAGTTCCCTCGCACCAGTCCTTAGCTCACATCATACATCCAACAAACATTTAAAAATTTTCTTAAAAACTGACTGTGTGCCTGGTACCTCACTAGATACTTTGCAAGACGGAGGCTTTGAGCTCAGAACGCTTATAGAGACAGAGATGAAAATAACCAACACACGACACAATGTGATATGTTCTACAGTGGAATTTGTATACTACATGCAAAGGGGTATGAGGCATTGGGAGGATGGGGATATGAGGGGAGGGCTGGCTTAATCTTCACCTGTGTCTAGAAGGATGGGTTCACGTGGCAGACAGACCGAGTATGGCATACAGGGTAGCGCTTACCTAGGTATGGCCCTGTTCTATTCAATTTAGCTGTGTGTGTACTGGATGCATCTCCCTCATCTAGACTGTAAACACCACGAGGGCAGGAATCTTGTCTTACATTCTGCAAAGTCTTCAAAGCACCCAGCCAGCTGCTAATCACACAGGAAGTCCTCAGGGAATCCTTAGTGGAAAATTAATTCCAGCAGGTCATACAGCTGTGAGGAACACCTGGCCAGCTGCTGAATGACGGCATCTCAGAGGACTTGGAAGGAGTCTGGTAGGGGTGGCATGTGAAGCTCTGAGGGTCAGAGAAAATGTCAGCACTATACCTGGGATATCCCTTTACTATTATGTCAAATTTCCTTACAGTGAAAACACTCTGTGCCTCAAAGATATTCAGTCATATTTTTTTCTAGCAACACTTGCTAGAAAAACTTCCAACGTAACAAAATTATTTAGACAGTTTCTTGGAACTCACTGTTCATTCTAATATAATTTTGCCTAGGGTTAAAATATGACACAAACCTCATTTATTCTAGATGAGAATATAGTTAAGGGTCTGTGGTATAGGTGCTCTGCTCAGTAAGGAAGGTAGGTTTTACAGGGAAAAAGAGAAGGAGAAAAAAAAAGATGAGGGGAGGAAGGGATAGAGAGGAAGGGGAGAGAGGTGGGGGAAGGGAGTGGGAAAGAATGGCGGTTTGCAAGGATTTTCTCTGTATCGCTTCTCTCTTCCTTCAGAGGGCCTTCTGCTGTCAGGAGGCTTGCTCAGCATTATGGGTTTTCTTTCCTGCTATCATTTTTATTTTTTATCTCAAAGGCTCACAATCTTGGCTACCACTCAAGCAGGACCTAGAGAAGACAGAGTGCCCGAGGGTGGAAGTTTAGAGGACAGTCTCCTTTAGAAGCCGTGACTATGGAGCAAAGGCTCCCTTCCTGCCCCCTGGATATAGAAGGTGGTGTCCAGTTTTCCACAGACCGGGAGGCCCCTGGGGTGACGAGGGCCTAGGGCGTGGTTATAGCTTGTCAGTGCTACTTACATCCAGAGACGACAGGGGGCCAAGCCAGCCTCTCAGAGAGGAAAAGAGTGTTGACCTCAGGTTCCCCAGAGGAACGGCAGGCATGCGGGTGGATGTGGACACACAGAGACAGCTGGGTGCAAATTCACAACCGGAGAACATTCTTTAGGATTTTCAACTGTCTTTTTTTTTTTCTCTCCAACAATGAATAGGGAGAACCCCAGACTGTGGTAAAAATAGCTCACACTCTCCCTCAAACCTGTCTGGCTTGAGTTTGTGGAAGGCTTGGGGGAAAGAGTCACATTTGAAAATGGAACTTACTTTGAGCCAGTGATGCTGACAGAAGCTCAGTTCTGGGGAGAGAAGAGGCAGCTTTTCAGCATAAAAACCCTCTTCATCTTTCTTTTTTTTCTTTTAATTTACTTCCTACCATTCCTCCCAAAGTATTCCTTAGTACCTTTATTACAGTGAAAAGCTAGATGTAAGTCAAAACAATCGTTTTGTTTGTTTGTTTCTTTGTACAGGGAACAGGTTTCCTGAGAAGCTTTGCAGAGGCAAAGGTGAAGTGGGTGAGGCAGGAGGTGCAGCCAGGTGAGCCTGGCCGGGCCCAGCTCTGAACCCGCTGGTGGCGAGGACCAAGCGGAGTGTGAACCCATCTCGCCAGCTTTCCTCGTCGCTGACTCAGGCCTGGACCCACCTGCCGGGCCAACCTCAAAGGACATCCCCCCGCCCGGGTCTTTGAAGTTGCTTTGTAAACTGTGAAGGGCCATGCACGTGTGAAGCATCGGTACAAGGAGCTGAAGAAAGCGCCCCAAGGCAAAGAAAGCTGTCAGCGAGAACTAGAAATATTCCCCCTCAACAGGGATGCCACAGGGGTGAGCAGGAAGGAACAGCTGCTGAGCTCTTGTCGGGAGAAAACACGGTGTCATCAGCACAAAGCACAGAAATAGAAGTCTCTGGGAGTCGTGCACCACCTGTGCCCACAGATCCCAGCAGCCAGCCTGCTCCCCACACCTACTCGGCCTCACAGAGTCTGGCAGGGCAGGGGGGACGAACCGATTTTCCAGAGAGGTAAACGGAGGCCCGAGATGGGAAACCCTTCCCTGTGGTCACATGATGACTTGTCCAGACCAGCAGCACAGCAAGCTCTGTCCCCCTCACGAGGCTCTGACACCACAGGCCTGATCCCAGCCAGCCTCCAGCCTGGAAAGTCATTGCCTGAGTTCTGAAAGCAGGTCACTGTCCCGCTGCAGTGAGCCAGCACTCTGGAAGGACTGACGCTCCACAGCCCGCAGCCTCCTGGCCCCAAGGGCCCAGCTCCTGTCTCACAAGGAGGTGGCTGCCTGCCCCTCAGCAAGGCTGAGCACTTTGGGGGCATAGCAGGTTGGTGCCTCCTTACTCGCTGGTTGTTTGGAACCTGTGAACACAGAATGAAAAACCGCTCCAAATCCCCTTTGCTGTTAGAGGGTCCAGGAAAACCCCACTGCCCAGAACCTGATTAAATTAGAGTGCTGTGAGTGGGTTAGGTCCCCCGTTCCCTTCCCTCATTCCCAGCAAACCTCTTTGAGGAAGGCCTGGGTTAAGGGCGTTAATAAATCACAGCTCAGCACACCTCCCTAGAGACGTGAAGGGCCCTGCAGAGCCTGGGGCAGGCCGCAGTCCTCGTCCTGCCCTGGGCCGGGTCACCACACTGCCACCCTTCGCTGGAGTCCCTTCTCCGCGCAGCCGTGATGCAAATCATTCATCTGGATACAGCTCCTGCCCAGAAAGTGTGCTCATCCCGGACTACCCAACAAGGGCCACCTGGAGGCCACTCTGAAGTTTTGCTGGAACACGTCCACGGGCTTTACTTACTGTTGGCTCTGGCTCTGGTTGCTTTTGAGCTAGAAGGAGAGAATTGAGTAGCTGCAACAAAGATCGTGTGGCCTGCAAAATCTGAGATATTTACTGTCTGGCACCTTTTTGGAAAAGTCTGCCACACCTGCATTATATAGTTATCTTATTGAAGTCTAACAGTTACACTGTGCACTAGGTATGATTACCCCTGCTTGGAGAGGCAGAATCTGAAGATCAGAGAGTTTTAGTAACTTGCCCAAGGACACACAGCTGTTAACTGGCAGAGTCAGTACTCAAACCTAGATGTGTTTGCTCCAAAGCTCAGGATTTTTCAAATATACAATTCTGCCAGTCTTTGGACGTGTCCAGTCAATGGGCAGGGTGATAGTCAGTGATGTAGTGACAGGTCTCATCTTCCTGGAATGAGTGAGCCGGATTTAGAATCACATTGTCGACTAAGGACTAGTTTAGGCCCAGATCACTCACAGCCTTCCCCTTGGGCCCCTAATCACAAGGAACTGCTCTTAAGACCTACCAGGCTGGAGCTCACTGCTTGTAAATAAATGTGAAACCCAGAAGAGACAGGCAGGCCTAGAGCAGCCCCAGGCCAGGCCAGCAAGGGTTGCCATGACAATGGAGTCATTTCCATTGCAAGCCCTGCAACAGGCTTCCAGAAGGTGATTAATGTTTGACCTCTGGGGGTGGGAACTCTGTGGGGAGAGGGTGGGGACAGTATTCCTTTTAGTCTGGTGCAAAGCATAGTTGGGGTACAGAGGCCAAAACGCTCCATCCCCTGTCACCCTAAATCCTAAAAGTCAGCCCAAGAAGCAAGCGCCTTATGGAAATCTCCCTTCAGCCTTTGAGTTGAGGCAGCTGAACCTCAGAAACTCAAAGGCAGATAAAGGAAAACAAGAAAAGGAGTATAAGACTGTAACCTGGTTAATTCTCACTGGATAAATGGTACCTACTCATCAGAGAAAAGGCACAAAAAGAATTCAGTGAGACAAGAAGCAGGTAGTACAAGGCTGAGAATCCTGCCTCCTTGGAGCCCCAAGAAAAGCCTCTTCTACAGATTCAGGAGGAGGGGGTGGGGAAGGGTGGGTTGCCTGCCAAAGTAGGGCCCCATGCCATGAATTTCCAGGGCAGGCCACCCGAGGAAGCTCAGACGTCCCCATTCCCCTCACTGCCTGTCCAGCGGGAGTGGGACCACCCGTGTGGATTGGAGCCCTCGACCTTGGGGTGTCTGCTGTAGGCCACTCTGGGATCATTCATTGACCGTTTTTCTCTCCGCTGACACTTGGGCGGCTCTGACTGCCTAGGCATCGCTTTGGTTTGGCCATTTTCCTGCCGATGAGTCACTCCCCCTGCAGCCCGGCTGGGGGCGGCCAGGCTCTCGCCGTGTCCGTAAGAGAAGCCCAGCATCTGGCCTGTATCAGTTTCAGCCTTTCTGCTGAGATAGTGTGACTCTGGGGTTGAAATGGCAAGTTTCTGTGAGGGAGGAAAGGGACGGCCTCTGGTTCCTCCGGGTCTGAACACACTGCTTTGAAGTGAACCTCGGGAAGAGGCTCCCTGCCCTCACCCTGATCTCCTCCCCTTGGGAAGGATAGAGCCGAGGAGATCAGATCCCCTAGGTACCCCCTCTACTGCCACCAGATCATCCCTGAGCCTTTACCAGCATCCCACAGCTGGGCCGAGACCCAAAACTCCCTGAGCCAAACGTTGTTGTGGATGAGAAGGAACCTCAGTTCACAGAATCATTTCTAAAAGAAACGTAACTACTTGTGCTATATCCGAAATGATTTCTGATTCTGAGTTTCCATTGTGTGGCAGGAAATTAACCTCGGTTCATTTCAGGGCTCTAATTTTCCGCTTTACTGGAGACTGCCTCTAATTTGGCGAGGGGCTCCCCAGTGCCCTCGCCTGGGTTGGGGGAAGGGTGGCGGTTCCATTCTCAGTGGCCTCTCGCCACACTGGCATCCACCTACACTCCTTGTCCTGTCTGGGCTGCAGCCCTCGGGCCCCATGGGTCACTGCTGGCCCTCGTCTCCCCAGCCACACAGCCATTCCAGGTTCCTGGGCTTTTCTGAGCCACGTGCCGACAGCTGTCGGCTGCACATCACACACTCTGCTTTGCGAGGACCCTCCCCATACACCTGGACATTCCACAGAAGGGTCTTCTGCTCCCATGCTAGAACCCTGGAAATTGCCACTTTCCTCTCGCTGGGAAAGGATCCCCACGTTGGTCATTGGTCTGGAAGTTCTGTCACTCCCCAAGCCTGCCTCTGGACTCAGCCTGGAGGGTGGGCAGGGGGGCCGGGGTGCGGGGAGGAGTGTTCTCTTGGGGCTCTCACCGGGAGCCACTCGGCTGCTTCCCAGGCGCTGCATCTTCCTGCCCACCCTGAGGCATCTTGGGTCCAAGGGTGGGGATCGACAGATTGCATATGGCTCCGTGTCTTCTGATTTTGTCCTGGGTTCTCTCTGTCTTGCTTTGAGGGCTGGGCTTTTGAAACGCATAATACAAGAATTGCCTTCTAGATTATCACTACTCCCTCGACGCCTTGCTTGCCGCCTCCCACAAGGGGGAAGAGGGAGATACAAGAAATGCCTGGAAAAAACATATCGCGCGATACCCCCAAATATTATCCTGCTGCACTCTGTCTGCAGGGGTCTCCTTGGACCTGAAGGCATAGTTTTAGAGTCAGTTTGGGCCCCTCACCGACTCAGTCTGTAGAAGTCAAAAGACTTGAAGATTTCTTCAAGTTCGCAGGTGCTTACATTCTCTTGGTCACCCCTGATTCACAGCTGTGTCTTCTCTGAATCCGTTCAGTCCATGGCCATCCTGCTGACCACAACTCCTGTCCCCTTCTTATGACACATCAACCGGGATGTGGGATTCAGCCCCGCACAGGATTTACAAACACCCTCCGCTCACACTATCTTCTGGGTGTGTGTCAGACTTTACTGAAAGTTTCCTGGAGATAAAGAAGGGCGTTACTGAGCTGCCCCCCACCCCCAATATTCACCAAAACACTAGCAGCTCCGGTCAAGCCCCCTGCCAGCCGCTGGCCTCCCTTCTTCCCAAGCACTCTGGCCGGGCCTCTTGCTGGCCTCAAGTCTCGGCCTCTTCCCCATCACCGCTTCTTCTTTCCTCTGAATTGTCCCCAGGTCTCCAAACTCTTCTCACTCTCACCGAGGGCTGCCCCTCTCTGCCCTGCTGCCACCTTTCCACCCTACACTCAGCAGCAGGTCTGTGGGTACAGGGCTTACTTTCCTTGGAAGGACATTATGGTTCTAAAGCTCAATCATTTCTTTTCTTTGCAAAGTAAACAAACACAAAATATCTCTTCGGTGTGACTGTTAGAGCCAGGAAGAGAGAAGACTTTTGCTGCCTTCCCCATCGGGGATTGCTAGGAAAATCACCTAAGACTGCAAGCGCTCTCTTATCTACTATATATGTGGGCTACGTTCTTTGAGAATTACCCGGAGCAGGGCTTTAATCTCAGTCTGACTCTCCCTGCCCTGTAATTTGTGTCTCCTCTTCCTCTCTTGTCCATCGATGTGTCTCCAGGAATTATAGATTAATATTAACATTAGCTTAACAAGCAAAGGGTTAGGAAAGAAAATAATGTTTGACAAAATGAAACGTAATGATTTCCGAATCATCCACAGGGCTCTTTCTTTTCCATTTATAATCTAGAAGGGGCTATCTTTATCTAAGGATGCCCCTTCCTGAAAACGAGGTGACACGGGTAGCACCAGGGCTTGGGGAAGCAGCCCCGCTAGCGGCACCGTGACTGGCCACACTTGCTCTTCCCTTGCTCTTGCCATCTCCCTGACTGTTCCCCATCCACCCAGGCGCCCGTCTTTCCCATGCCCTTCCTCAGTCAAACCTTACCTGACCTGCATTCTCCTCTCTCCCCAGGCCCCGTTCTCAGCTGGGAAGCTGATAAACTGCACTAAAGGGATAATGATTGGTAATAAGTTACCGTGTTACCCTCTCCGGTAAGAGTAACATTTGCATTTTGACAGGGTCTTTCTGAAGAAAAATCGTTCTTAAGAGCAACATGACTGGAATTGGGGGCATTTCAGCACCTGCTTCTGGTGGGCCTAAGGGAATATATTTGTGACAAGAGGGGTTTTGATCCCTCAAAACACCACTGTTCCATGCAGAGAGCGAGAACAAGGGGCTTCTTAGAGGCTTCTGGGCAAAAGGCCCTGAGATGTGGGCCTGAGACTCAGAGTGACTCCCACCTCAGAGAGAAGGAACAGGCGTTCCCCACACCCAGACACAAATTGCCCAAAATAGAAAGGGGGTGGGGCAGAGTGAACCCCAGTAGAGGAGAACTGACATTTCTAGGTCGTGAGGGTGCCCGCCCCTGCATAGAGAGGCTGGTTAAGTCCCGGTAGCGGAGACTGCTTCCAGGGGTAACGTCACATTAAACAGACTGTTTCCATGGGGCTGCCTTCCAGCCACTGGGGGTGGGGCTCAGTGAAGCAGTAAATGAGGTACAGAGGCCGGGGATCAAGGTACAGAGGCCTGGGAACAGAGGCCTGGGTACAGAGGCCGGGGATCAGAGATACAGAGGCTGGGAACAGAGGCCTGAGTACAGAGGCCGGGGATCAGAGATACAGAGGCTGGGAACAGAGGCCTGGGTACAGAGGCCGGGGATCAGAGATACAGAGGCTGGGAACAGAGGCCTGGGTACAGAGGCCGGGGATCAGAGATACAGAGGCTGGGAACAGAGGCCTGGGTACAGAGGCCGGGGATCAGAGATACAGAGGCTGGGAACAGAGGCCTGAACCAACCTCTGAGCTGCAACAGCCTCCTGATAGTCATGGGGGTTCCTCCTCAGAGCTGGCCACACTGCAGGGTCACCAGCCCAGCTGTCCTAACCTCCCTCAAGCCGGCCACACTGCCTTCTGCTCTGGGGAGGCGCTGGCTGGAAACAGGGCATTAGTGCGTGGATGTCACATCTTAGCCCAGACCCCGCCAATCTCCTCTTGCCTTCTTGCAGGACCTACCATCTCACCCCTAGATGACATTCCCAGTTACAGTGAGCTCTCTTCCCACTGTCCCTGCATGCCTACCCCTCTCTCCCAGAGAAAACCCAGGCTCCTGGGGCTCAGACAGCACCCTGCCAGGCCCCAGGCTTCCTGCCTGAGCACGCTCCTTTCTAGGGGATTCAAACGAGCAGCTGCCCACAGTGGAGTGGTCCTGGATACCAAGCACTTGGCTGGCAGGCACAGAGCACAGGCCTGCTTGAATCGCAAAATAACTTCCACTTCCAGAAAATAATTCTGAGAGCTGCTGGCTGACCACGTTGGCAGGGACGGCATGGATCCCAACCACCAGAGAGGAAGCAGGATCTGCCAGGCTGCTACTGCAGGACCATCCTGTGCCCATGGCTCCTGAGGCCCTCCGCCTCCCAGGCAGGAAGTTCAGCACCACGAGAGGTCATTTGGGTTCACTGTATCTCCCACACCACCCTCAAGAGCTCAGTACAAGTGGACCAGCCCATCTTTCCTCCAGATTCTGAGGGAGCCTTGTGACGGGGAAACCATTCTGGGAGCTCAGCCCCACTGAGAGGGCTGTGACTGCATACCCTGCAGACACAAAAAATGCACACAGCAAGGTCTGTGCTCTCTATAGTGACACCCACCATGCCAAGTAGGGGAGGGATCAGAATCTAAACGGTCCAGGTGGTTCCAGAGGGGGGACTGATACCAACAGGTGAAAATTACAGGTAAGAGGACAGCAGCTCCATAGAAAGAACTTTCAAACAGGCAGCTCTCTCTAAAAATAATGGGCTATCTTGGGAGCTAATGAGATCACTGTCCCTGGAGGTGTTCAAGCAGAGGCTCAAAAGCCACCTACAAGAAATAGAACACTCAGCAGTCAAGCACAAGCAGACCGTCGGTGAGGTGACGCCTGACGGTTATTTAAAGACACAGTGCAGGTAAAAGGCTTCTGATCGGAGGGAAGACTATTGATTCAGTATCGTTACCCCACTTAGAGTCACCACACTGGGCTGGGAGGGACGGAAAGGTAAATTAACATTTATTGAAAATCCATTATGTACTGGACACATTATCTTTAATCTTCACGAGTATATGAGATAGGGTTTATTTTTCCTGTTTTACAGTGAGGAGAAACAGATTTCAGAGATGCTAAGAACCTTGTTCAAAGTCACATTACTTAAGCAGACAGCCCAGCGGGACGGGGGTCAGGTCCACGGCAGTGTTAGGGCTTCGGCTGCCGCCCTCCTACTTCTGAAGCAGCTAACAAGGATGTCTCCTGAGCACACCACCCTCTTGGAGCCCGTCCTCCTCCTTGCTTCCGTGCAGAGTGGGCTTGTGCCCCAGCCCGTCTGGCCAGCCAGAATGGTCACTAAAGCACACTCCTCAGGCAGGGTTTGCGTGTGGCTGGGCCAGGCTCCCACCGGCAAGGGAAACTCCTGCCACACCACCCATTAAGGAAGTGTCCTGGTCCAGGTGTGGCAAGTGGGGCCGGTGCAGGGTCGTCTAGGAGGCCGCGTTCTTGTCACTGTTGCTGCTGCAGTGAGAGGCGTGATGGTGGGTGTCAGGGAAGCTGCTGCTTTGGCAGTTTACAGGCAAACCGCGGTATTGTTTACCGCAGCGCAAGCATCCCAGCCATGCATCTGAGGGGCATCTGAGACCGAGCCATGCAGCAGCCTCCTCAGTAGGAAATCACCAGCGTGAGCAGTGACGTGGGGCTGTGTTTGGTGCTGGGACGGGAGGACCAGCACAGACTCGGGGAGCCACGGTGGGGAGCGAGGGGTCAGCAGATCACACTCCAGATGGGTTACCTTACTGGCTGAGGTCACGGCGGGTGGAACATGGCTCTGTGCAGGCACCAATGCTCCTGCCTCGAGTAAGCTAAATGCTGCCTTTCATTGACTCTGCTCTCTCTCCACTCACTTGAACCTCATGGGGAAACTGAGGCCAGCCAGAGATGAAAAAGATTCAAGCGTCTCACGGAAGCTAGTATCTGTGGATCTCACTGCTTCACTGAAAGGAAACCCGAGGTGGCAAAGAGAGAGGCTCAGCATTCCCTGAAGGCCCAGAGAAGCAGCCAGACTTGGCGGGCAAGGAGAGAGGCGGGGCGGAGCTCAGGAAAGCCTGCAGGCCATCAGCCAGGACGCCTGGTTTCTTTGGCCCTGCCTCTGTCTGCTTTTATACCTGGGCCTGTGAGCCCTTCCCTTTGACTGGGGAAACTCCGCAGAGACTGGTGTTCCTCCCTCATCTCCCAGCTCCTCCTTAGGCCCTGCCCTGCAGGTCTCTTCCTGCCCCCTGGGCCATCTCTCAGGGGGCCTGTGTGCTTCTCCTGTCCACCCCCCAACCCCCAGGCCCTGCCTCTCTGTGATCACTCTTCATGGAAGGTGAAGCAAGAAATCCTTGCTTCACCTTCCATGAAGGTGTAAGCAGTAAGCGATGGGCCTGAACGAGGAATTCATTCATTCTAGCAGATGCTCAGAGATCAAATGCCTTTGGTATTTGCTACTGATGAAATGGTTAAAATCCAGAGACTGGAAGTCAGCAGGGCAATGACCTGGCAGGGAAAGGGTTAGGTTGCTGAGGAAAGGTGCTGACAGCAAGTAGCATTTCATCTGCTCAACAGCTGTTCCTTGGGTTCCCTTGAAGGGTCCTGAAATGGGACACAGCCCTGATGCCCTGGCTGAGGCCAGGGACTATTTCCGAGTGAAATTCTACCCTGTGGACAGGAAATGTGTTCATTCATTTGCTAAACTTGTCAGCCTGTAACTGAGCTTCCTACATGCATTTGCACCCAGCAGGGACAAGGCAGGGGGATGAGCGAGCCAGTTAGAAGTAGGGACATGAATTCATAATCAGGATTTACCAGATCCTCTTAGAGGGGGTCAGCGTTTACGTGGCAATGAGATTATTTACAGAGCCGTGAGCAACTGTAGTAGCTGGTGAAAATAGAGACCCGAGAAGAAAGAGAAGGGAGCAGGGGTGGGGGATGACCCCCAGAGACCTTGTCATTCCTGGAGCCTGTGGACAAACGGTTTTCAGAGCACAGCAGACGTCAGAAATGAATTCATATCTCCTCCAGGAACCACTAGCATCGTATGTTAGCTCTGAATCTTAAAGCTGGGATTGAAGAGATAATGGTTCCTACATTAAAAGGAACAAGGTTTGGTTTTTGTTTGTAGCTGAGGGTTTTTTTTTCTTCCTTCCCCCATGTACAGATCAGGTGACGCTCCAGACGTTTCAAGCCCCTCAAAACACAAGAAAGAAAGTGGCCTCTGCAGGGGCCACTGGCCTATCAGCGCAGCTACGGTGGATATCAGGGGGTCTCTCTGGGGCTGAAGAGACGTGGGCCCCAAATCTCAGAGCGGTTCCCTCAGGCCAGAGTTGGGGCCTCCCAGAGCTGGCTGACTCGACACCCTCTAACTCCTCCATCTCCTTGTCTAGATGCCTCCCTGGCCAGGCCCTGGGATCACACCTGTTGACAGGGCAAACCTTCCCTGGGTTCCAAACAGGGCCAGGGAAGCAGGGCGGGGAGAGAGAGCACTTCGCTGTGTGTCCGCTCAGCACCAGCTGACACAGTCTGAAAGCCCCAAAATGAAAGCGTCAATAATTCAGACGCTCGGATGCTGTGGAGTATTTCCTCTTTTGTCCCATTTCTGGCCAATTGATTTCCCCTGACCACAAACTTGCTGCTTTTAGAACATTATTAATAACAAATCGACTCTGGTAAGATTTGTCCTGGGAGGGGCCACTGGCTGGGAGAGGCTCCTGGCCTTGTTTCCCCTGAGAAACAGCGCTCGGACCCATCCCAGGAGCAGAGCGAGTGCATGGGGGCTGGGAGCCTCCCCTCCCCTCGCCTTGGGGGCAGAGAGACTGCGGAGCAGAGGGACAAGTGCCCCCCCACCCCCCGCCGCATGTCTCCTCAATGTAGTGCCAGAACCTCTGATGGGGGTACTGGGAGAGGGAGAGGGGCCTCAGAACAAGAACACAGGGTTAGGGAATACCCTGGCAGTCCAGTGGTTAAGACTCCATGCTTCCACTGCAGGGGGCAGGGGTTTGATCCCTGGGTCAGGGAACTAAGATCCCACATGCTGCAAGTCACAGCCAAAAAATAATAAAAATAAGGTTCCTATAGTACATATCAGGCCTCAAATAATCTCATAAAAATTAATTTAAAAAAAAGAGTACAGGGCTTCCCTGGTGGCGCAGTGGTTGAGAGTCCCCTGGTTCGTGCCCTGGTCAGGGAAGGTCCCATGTGCTGCGGAGCGGCTGGGCCCGTGAGCCATGGCCACTGAGCCTGCGTGTCCGGAGCCTGTGCTCCGCAACGGGAGAGGCCACAACAGTGAGAGGCCAGCGTACCGCAAAAAAAAAAAAAAAAAAAAACAGGGTCGGAACCCCTCTCTAGGATCCCCTCCATCCCCCACAAGGTCCTATCTCTGTAGGTTTCCATGCCTGAGCCCCAGGTCCCATGGGATGAGCACCAATCAGGGGTCTGGAATGAGCCAAAGAGCTGAAAGCTCACGGGGTGCCACTGGGAGCTGCTGCCTCCGACCCCCCAGGGGGCCTCCCTGTCAGGCCCACTCAAGGTGATGGAAGGGTGCTGGCCTCCCTCCCCTGAGCCCTTAGCAAGCAGCACCTCCCGGCCCTGCAAGCACCCAGGGCCCAGGGCGTCTCTGTCCTCCCTCTTCTCCAGAGATTCCCGGCCAAGCACTGGCTCTTAGGGCCTGGCCCCTGGTGGGCGCTCACAAAAGTCTGTTGAATGAATACATGAAAGAGAAAATGATCTGACAACTCACTCACAGTGAGTGGAGCGTTGCCACTGCCTCAGACTCTGCATTTATTGCTACAGGCGGGGCTTCAGGCAACTTGGGAGAATGGTTAAACGGGAGGTTTTGCCTGGTGGTGGTCCCGGGGATCAGACAAGATGGCTGGAGCCCATTCACCACCGTAAGGCTGGTCCTGTTTAAGAACCCCCCATCACTGTGCTAGGTGTAAGTCCCTCTGGAAGGGTGTCCGTAGAGGCCGATAAAGAACCCTCCCTGTCTGAGAAGATGGAGCAGGCCTGTTCCAGCATTCCTGTGCAGGGTCATCCCCAAGGTACGCGCCAGGAAGCCCAGCCCCCTCCCCCACCACTCACACCCACCGCACCTCTCCCACCCTGGTGATCCAGAACTCTCGCGAGAAGCCCTGTTACACGAGCCGGTGATCAAAATAGGGGTCGTGTAACGTTTCTGCTTTTATCCCCGGCGTGGTGACCACTAACTTCAGCGCAGATCAGGACCTCCCAGAGAGCTCTGCTCTACTGATCACAAGGCAGAAGCCTCCCTGCTCCCGCCCAGCCCCACAGTTTATATCCCTAGAAATCTCCTGGTTGGCGTGATATTGATTTCGCTTTTTGAAAAGGAGTCAGTAAGAAATACACACACCACAGGTCTGAAATAGAATCTGCCCTTTGCAGTTGTAGCACATACTCCTCCGCAGCTGAGCCCATTCTGAACCGGGCTACGCCGGGCGGGGCCCCGGGGCGCGAGCTGCCTGCTGTAGCCGGTCTTCATCTTACAAGACCACGGGGCCCAGCTACACTGGGCAGCTTGTCACTGTATTTTATGGGCAAGATAATTATTTGTGTTATATTCTCATGCACAGCTTGGAGCCCAAGCCCACTTTACTACCAGGCCTGGGGAGATTGGAGGACTGCGCTGTGCCAGCTATAGGGAAATGAACTTACGATGGCTTTCCAAGAAAACAGTTCGGGCTTGAGGATTAACAGAGTTAGTGGGCTTGGATGGGCAGCGCCCGAAACCATAGGTTTCTCCAGTCCAGCTTCCCCTCGCAAGTGTGTTGACTTCATGCACCTAAGGGTACACAGCGTGTGATGGACCACCCTACCTCCCCTCTCTCCCCATGAGTGGTTTCATTCTAGAATGAATATTAGAACTCAGAGGGCCTGCTAGGTCATCTAGGCCAAGTGAAACAACTGAGTCTGGAGCGGTTGACTATTTTGTCTAAGATCTCCTAGCCAGTAGTGATTCTGTTTTCATGGGTCTCTAAGAAAGTCTTCTTTTTCTAAACTTCAGAGGTTTTTCTAAACTTCCGTTTTTTAAATTAAAACAAATTAATATTAATTTTATTTTTTAGCATTTCTAGAAGAGATTAGACCCTTAGACCTGGAGGGCTGTCCTGCCTTGGGCAGAAGAGTAAAGCTGGTGAAGTTTTTCATCCACATCCCATATCCCCTGTTCTACATTTCCATTTTCATGTTCTCCCACTCTTTCCCCTAGGAAGAAACTGACTTTTATTAAGCACCGGACATATGCCAAGTTGTTTGCAATTTACATGAGGCAAATTACATACGAGGCAAGGGTTATTATTCCCATTGCAAGAGTAACCACTGCATTGCATAAACAGGGCCCATGAGATATGTTCAAAAGGCAATGTGTTTGTGTTTTTTTCCCACTGTCCCTTTAAACTTGTCCAATGGCTAGTTCTTTCCCTTGACACGGGGCAAAATCTCTGACTTTTCTGTTCATTCTTAGAGACTGTAGGTCAATTCAAGTCATCCACATAGTATCTAGATTCAATAATTTAAAGTGTCCATTTCAATATTATAATCAACACATCAATCTTTATACAAAGATATAGTGATCAGGATATTATAAATTTCTGCCATGGTAACAAATAACCCTAAAAGCTCAGTGATCAATGCATACATTTTACTTCTGACTCATTCAGAGTAGAGTGGAAGTCAGGAAACCCTACTAGACAGCTGTCCTCCAAGTGGTGACTCTGTGATCCAGACCACTTTGATCTTGTGGTTTCTTGTCCCTTAGGGGCCTAGAGAATCACACAGGGCCCTCTCTGTGCCTCTATCTGGATATGACACACATCACTTCTGTTCATATGTCCTTCCCCTCAACTAATCATACAGTCCCACCTAATTTCAGGGGGCTGAGAAGTGGGCCTCGGAAGGAAAGAGTGAAGAGAAAGTGGTAACATGTGACATTGTCTCTGTCAATAAAGATAACCCTTCTCCCTCCTGCCTCAACTTCAGCTGGCTCCTGCCAAAGAGTTAGGGAGGGGGGTGCTGTCAGCATCCTTTTTCTTTCTCATTCACCCCCCTCTGCTCAACTCAACCCCTCTGACCCCTCTGCATGTGGGGTGATGGGGAGGGAGGACAGGTGAGAAGAGCAGGAAAGTCTTCTCTTGACAGGAACTGTAGTGAAATGGCTTCAAGGGCTCTGGATCTGGAGGGTGTCTAAAGCTGTCTTCCCTCTCGTGGGTGCCCTCATGGCTCGTCAGAGGCCCCACTGGCAACAGCTCTGGCATCCCCATGTCTCAGGCTCTGCATCAACTTCCCGCTGGCCACCCCTCCCCAGGCCCACTCCACACAGATTCTCCCTGTGGGATTTCCATTACAACCCCCTCGGGGAAACTTACAGTGGATTCAGGCCAGTTCTCTCTCCCATCAGTGCCTACAGGGTCCATAGAAAACACCCTTGTCTCTTTTGCCATCACAAACCCCAGGAGTCCAGTCCAGTCCCAATGCAGCAGCAACTTCCTTAGCTTCACAAAGAAAGGGGATTTCGGGCCTTCTTGCCTTTGAAGGTTTATGGGCAGGAGTCAGACACCAGTATCCTGGATGCCTTAACAGTGGGGAAAATAGCAAGCACTCCAAGTGGTGCTTCTCCTGTGACTTGAGGTGCAGGAAAAATACTTCCCACTCTGTGGTGAAGGGAAGCTCCGAGCATGACGTCCTCAGGCAACCTCTTCTAAAATCCTCTCTTGATTTCCAACAATTGGACAATATATGATTTCCTTGCTGTAGGTGAGAGATTTTGAGAGTTGTGATAATGGATTTCCAGATAGTTCTTTTGTAAATTCTTCATGCAGCCTAGTGTACTTCGATCGATTTAACACTGTAAAAAAAGTGACAGATGCTCAACCCAACTCAAGTTGGTTGAAGCAAAATGGAAGATTTAATGTAAGAACACTGGGATGTCTTCTGAAACCCAAGAGCAAGAATTCAGCTGGGGTTTAGGAATTACTATAACCAGGAGCTCAGATTCCCTCAGGACTTTCTCTACATCTCGAATCATTCTTCTTTCCTGGCCTCTACTTCATTCTTTCCTCTCTCTCTGCAAGCTTACTTCCCTTACTTCTCTGGTCTGGTCATAGGAAACATGGCTTCTGGCAGCTCCCAAAATACACATCTTACAGTCCAGCCACAAAAAGAGAGAATTTCCACTCTTTCAAGCCCAAGACCAAAAATCTTGGGGAAAGAGTCACACAAAATCAGCCAAAGCTCTCACCTCAACCAATCAGCTCCACTTTGGGGTGGGGACTCACTGTAACATGGCAGGTCCCCCTGCAGCCCTAGACACTGTGTGAGGCGGAAAATCTCAGAAACAGGTGGCAGGTGCTAGGAGCCCCCCAGGGCATTTTTCCAGCTGTTCAGTCATTTGGACTGGTGCTATTGTGCCTGGTGGCTCAGACTCCACTCTAGTAGGATTGGAAGGTGGTGATGGGGTTCTGGTTTATGCAAAAGTCCACAGGAAAAAGCCAGCTAGCGAACTTTTCCTTCTTACCTTTTCCACCAATAAAGCCTTCTTTGGCACCAGTCATAAAGCATTTACCGCATACTGCCTTGAATTGTGAGATACCTGCCTGGGAGTCTTACTTTTCATACAGGATTGCAAATACGTATGGTCTGGGGCTATGTTTTTGTCATCACTGTATACCCCAAATCATCCCAAGCGCTGCCTTCCATATAACATTAATTAATTATATTTTGTGCATGTGTGAACAAATAAATGAATCATTCCAGAGGATGTTTCCTCTCCCTGTGAACCTACTGAAAACTAACCAGAGAATGATTAGGGAAAAGCACTTACGGATAGAATTTCTTGCTCCTCTTACAGAAAATCTGGGTTTATATACAAATAAGGTAAAAGTTTAAAATAGCATCTAGCACAATGTGTTGCACGTAGAAGATCCTCAGCAGATGTTTGCTGATTGTCTCAGAGACACTAAGACTTACTATTGTGTCCCGACTCCATATTGTCCGTGCATCACCCCCATGTCCTCGGCCACCTAACCTTCCACTACCATCATCTGCTCAGCTGACCTACAGCTTACTTATGCGCATTGTAGCCACTTAAGTACTGGGGTTTCCCCCGAGAGGTAGCCCCTGGGTTATTTGCTCAGAGGACTTCACTCCTCCATTTTGCTTTCAAAGGGGTTAGATCTCAGAGGGGAATCCCCCAAAGCGAGGGAATGGGGGAACCAGAGAAGGATGGTGACTGTGACATCACGGTGAGTTTAGGCTTGCTCATCCTGACCATCTGCAGAGAAGAGGCAAACTGGGGTTGAGTACTAGATCCTTCCCTAGAAACAGGGAGCTGAGAAGAGTCTAGGCAGAAGGTCAGAGGCAGAAACTTATTCTGAATCAGGCATTAGAAGGAAGCCAAAACTGGGAAAGCATATCATTATTTAAAAATCCCATTAAGACTCTATGAGGGTGGGGCTGGGGGGGAGGCTTGCTAATTTCAGCAAGTGACTGAGTAGTTGTAAGTACCCAAAATTAATTGATGGCTTTAAGGAAGAAATAGGTGTAGGTAACACTGTGTCATAAACCCATCGCTGGAGAAGAGGAAGACTATTAATTCTCATGATTCCTCACACCACAGGACAGAAAAGGAATAGTTCAAGTTGTCTATGATGGAATCTAATGATATGGCATCATTTTTTCTCATCGATCTGTTCCCAGCCTCTCTCCGGTGATTTATAGGAATAACGGGGAGGGAGTGCTCACGGCAGGATGGCCAGGGCTGGGGAGGTTTATGTGCAATATTGGTTTCCAGAGTTAATAAATTGTCAGTTATGGCCCATGGAATCCTGTTACATCCTAGTGGCAGCAAGCCTGAAACACAGCCAGATGCCACCCACCACTCCATCCTAGGCACCTGAGAAGATGGGAGAAGCTCTTGCTCAGGACAGTATCCAGGGACACATCTGCCTGAAGGGGGTCTGAGTCCCATCTTTCATCAGTAGAAAACTAATGTCCCCAAACTACTCATTCCCACATCCCTGATGCTGAAAAACTGGAAAAGATATGGCTCATAATACCAGAATTATAGCTCTTCTACCCAATGTAACGTGTAGCCTAGAAGAGATTTCATTTAAACAGCTGAGTCTAGAATAGGAGGCAGGAGATCTTAACAGAAGTCACAGCCAAGAGCCTAACCAGGAAGGAGATAGTCAAAGAGAGCTCAGGGTTGGGCACCAAGAGAACAAGAAGGCATCAGCGTTGACAAACGCTCCCTAGGCAGGAAGCTCAAGCACTTCTTCATCTTTGGATCCTCAACGTCTAGCACACTGTTTGACACAAATGGGCACTCCAATATTTATTGAATAAATGAATGAAACAAGTCTGTGGAGTCTGCTGCAGAGAGAGCAGAGAGAACTTTAGTGCTCGCTGAATATTTACGTGCTCCTCTACTTCCCCAGCCCCTCGCAGGTGACTGGGACCATTGACTAGGATAGGCCACTGGACCATGAGTAGAAGCGACATAGGACATTTAAGCATCAGTGCACAACTCTCTGGCCATCTCTTCTCTCTCAGTGGTGACTGTGGAGGTCGCATGTTTCAGGTGATACATTTCAAGATGCAGGGAATTCTATCAACCTGGGTTCTTCAATGCCCACATGGAGCAGAGCTCCCTCCTCCCCTTGTTGTTGAATGATCAGTGTTGGATAAACAATGTGAGGCAGAAGTAAACCTGTGTTCTGTTAAGCCATGTTTCTTCCTTAGCTAATCCCAAATAACAGATGAGATTTGCCAATTGTCTTAGTCAGCTCAGGCTGCTATAACAAAAGAGCAGAGACTTGGTGGCGTAAGCTGCAGACAGTTATTCTTCATAGTTCTGGAGGCTCAGAAGTCCAAGATCAAGGTACTGGCAGATTTCCTGAGTTGCGGACAGCCACTTTCTCGTTGTGTGCTCACATGGCCTTTCCTTGGTGTGTGCACTCGGAGAGACAGAGCTCTGGTCCCTCTTCCTCTTCTTATGAGGGCAGTAATCCCATTTTAGGTGCTCCACCCTTAATACCTTATGTAAACCTAATTACCCCCCAAAGGACCACCTCCTAATACCATTGCATTGGTGGATAAGGCTTCGTCATATGAATTTGGGGGGTGGGAACTTAAAAATATTCAGCCCAGAACACCAATTCAATCCAGCGGCTTCCTTCTAACACTTTTTGCACCCTCTTGCAAAAAGGCCTCTTTCTTTGAAAGTTATGTCATCTGGTTCACTATCCTTTAACTCTTTTATGTGTCTTTGTCACAGTTATCCTCCATCTTCCTTTCACTCCCCTCATTCATTACAGATTTTATTAGCTGGCTCAAAAGTATCTTTTGCTCTCAGTTCCTGCCTCCATCTGTTTCACATATATACCAACTACCCATCCAAAGTGTTATCTGTGAAATTCCTTGACATCATCACCTCCAACAGCATTCATCCACATTAGCTTCAACCAACCCTCCTATGGCCACACTCTAGATCCTCTCTTCATATAACTCTTCCACCTTTGGAAATGCAAATTCCAATAGACTAATTTTCTTTCCCCTTCTTCTCCCCTACCACCCTGTTGGTAGACCTCACTGAGATCTCCAATCCTTCAAGTTCAACTTATGTATCTGCCTCCCCTACTAGACGCTATGTTCCCTGAAGTCAAGCCTGTGTCATATTCTTCTCCATATTCTCAGCACTTATACCAGTGCATGGCCCAGGTAATCATGCAGAAGATATTCATGAAAAATGGCTGAGTGGCTGCCCTGCACACCTGGTGGGTCACCCCCCCACACACACAGCCTCTTAAAGGTATGTTTGGTAAATAACATCATATATTCCCCTCAAGAGCATTCGGACAGAAACCACACAGTTAGAATTCTAATTCTGGCTCCATCATCACCTACCTTCATGGTCTTAGACAAGTCCCTTGGCTTCTTCTTGAATCTCAGCTTCCTTTTGTCTTTTTCTGCTGAGCTGTTGTTAGGAATCAAATGAAATCATGAACGTGAGAGTGATTTGAAAATGTAAAGAACTCTACAGAAATATAAGAATCATTATGATAGTGCCAATGAGTTTTCTATTGCTCAGCAGGTACTGACTTGTCAGATTCACATTCCTCCTTACGGAGGAAAAGCTGTGAAAATGTTGGGGGAGCCAAGTGTCCAAAAAGCCAAAGATGAGCCATCAGGTTCTTAGGTCAGCACAACCTGTTTCTTTCAGCCTCGCTCATTCCTTCATTTACCAAACATTCATCAATTTCCTATTATTTTCAGTTACTCAGTACAACACAGGCTTTGCCCTTGTGGAGCTCAGCCTTTTGCTGGGAACAGATGAGTAAGCAAGTAATTGTAATCAGTATGATAAAAGTGAAATAGAAGGAAATCCTGGATGCTGGAGGTGGAGGAACCCCTAATTCTCTCTGGGGAGAGAGGTACAGAGAGTTTCACAGAGGAGGGGTCCACGTTCTCCTCAGCTACACAGGATCAGATCTCCAGGGGACACAGTGATTAGGTCAGGATCTGGAGGAAACAGGTGCATGGGAAAGAATGGAAAACACCTGGACCTTGAGCGCGTTTCCTTAACCCTTCCTGCAGGCGATGTTCCTTGACCTGGCACTACCTGGACACAGCCACAAACGTCCCAGATGTGTGCAATTATTCCTCCCCACAATCCTGTGAGGTACAGCCCACCACTTGCCTCTCTGTGAATTATACCTGGGCCCTGTGAAACCAAATTCCGCATTCTTCTCAGCCAGCCACACTGCCTATCGTACTTGAAAAAGATGTACTGTCAGAGCCTGAAGAGGAGAATGAGGGCCTCCCACAGCACTGTGATTGTTTTCAGAGCTTTAGGGCAGGGTTACTCTCCAAGCGACCAGGCTACCTCCAACCAGAATCCCTGCTGCACCCGTGGTTCCCTGCAGTGCAGGCCAAACAGATCTATACCTCATTATGCCAGACTCCCCAGCCCTGTGTGACAGAAATTAAATGCTGTCTGCACAAGAACAGTGCACAGGCGTTGCATTCCCAGCCAGCCAGGCAGGACCAGAGATGACAGGGAAAGTGGAAATTACTCCCAGTGACGACAACCTGACCAAGCAAGTATACCCTAAGAATCTGCTGCATGATGGCTGGACGGGCCGTCCTCTCAAGTTCAAGGGGCTTGGGTCTTCCTCCCTGGATCTTTCAGCAGGCATGGCTCAGCCTCATACAACATATATATAGGGGACACCTTCACCCCACTTCCTCCTGGACAGCAGGTCCTCAGGAGGATGCAGACCCAGCCATTTTACTGGCATGGGGCTGCAGAGCATAGTTTGAGCAAACAACTGGGGCATTTTTAGTAACCTGCGGACAGAAGGGATTGTGGCCTCAAAGTTAACCTCTTTTTTTTTTTTTTTCGGTACGCGGGCGTCTCACTGTTGCGACCTCTCCCGTTGTGGAGCACAGGCTCTGGACGTGCAGGCTCAGCGGCCATGGCTCACGGGCCCAGCCACTCCACGGCATGTGGGATCCTCCTGGACCGGGGCACGAACCTGTGTCCCCTGCATCGGCAGGCGGACCCTCAACCACTGCGCCACCAGGGAAGCCCTTAACCTCTTTTTTTCTTTACTCTTATCCTAGCCCTTTAGGCTTTCTCCCCAAATGTGTGTGGGAATTGGGCGAGGGTAGCAGTGGGCAGGGGGTGGGGTGGAGAACATCCAGATGTAACTTTTGATATTAAAGTCAGCATTTTAATTACACTCCACTCCTTTCTCTCCCTACCTTTTCTACTTGTAACTATGGAAACCCATAATAAATGTCCATTTAGATAACACAAAGGGGGATGATTTTAGAAACAAAAGATAATATATTTTCATGAATCCCATGCTCTGCTTCCTCTTCCACCTGCCCCTCACTACTGTTACTGATGCACATGCAGCCTTCATGGCTTATCAGAGAAGTGGACACATCACTAAAATCCACTGTGAAGTTGCCTTGGAGTCCATCTCGGAGCCCCCTCAGTGCGTGGGACCCTGTCTGTGTGGGTTGTGTAATGGAAAAAACTCAGCCTTTTCCTTCCTATGCAGGGAAAAACACGATGTTTCCCTACTATGTGTTTCTTCCCTGGGAGTCCCCTTTACTACTCACACAGAACACTTCACTTCTGACACTTCTGGTCAGCAGCTCTGTGGAGGGTTTTCCCCATAAGAAGCAATTTACGATCTTCTCTCCTCTGTGACACCAGCTGGGTGTTCTACCATTCAGCTCAATTCTGACACTACCTACCAGGAGACAACATCAGATTCCACAGGTTAAGGACTCAGTCCTATAAGACTCCCGTCCTCCCCCCCGCCCCCCCACTTCAGATGCTAATCATAGTTCCAGGTTTTCACCCGTGCTTCTGATTGACCGGCTATAGATCAAGGCTCTGCCCCCCTCCTCAGGCTTGATGAATCTGTTAGAGCCGCACACAGAACTCAGGAAAACTCTTTACTTACGTTTACCAGTTTCCTATAAAAGATACGATAGAGGTCGTGATGAACATCCAGATGGAAGAGGTACACAGGGCAAGGTGTGCAGGGAGGAGGGCAGGGCTTCTCAAGGTGTACCATTCTCCCAATACCTCCAAGTGCTCACCAGCCCAGAAGCTCCCCCTCCCCCACGAATCGCTGTACTTTAGGGATTTTATGGAGGCTTCATCACTGAGGCATGATTGATCATTAACTCCAGTTTTAGCCCTTCTCCCTTCTCGAGAGAACAGGGGCCAGGACTGAAAATGCCAAGTTTCTAATCATGGCTTGGTCTTCCTGGCGAGGAGCCCTCATCCAGGAGCCTTCCCCTCGCCCCACAGTCACTTCATTAGAACAGAAGACACGCCCATCATCTCGGAAACTGTGAGGGTTTCAGGAGCGCTGTGCCAGGGACGGGGTCAAAGACAAATATCAGAACAGGAGATGTTCCTGGTGTTCTTATCACTTAGGAAATTACAAGGGCTTTCAAAAGGAGCTCTGTGCCAGGAACCTGGAGCAGATATCGATATATATCCTATTACTTCACAGGTTGAAAGAGGGATATCCCTACCTGGAGGTGGGGTACCAAATGCCTCTGGTGTCCCCAAGGGGACAACTTTCCAGAATTCAGAGAGGTCTGAGATGTGGGAATACACACACTCCTTTCTCATCCCCAGTGAGAGGGTGACCCAGGCATGAAGCAATTACACTACAGTAGTGACCTCCACAGAGCTTAGAATCATGGAGCCCATGTACCTGAATATATTGTGCAAGGGCTGTGGTTCTCAAAATAACATACCCCAGGGAATTGGGCACCAAGCCTTCAAGCCATAGCATAACTATGCTGTATTTTCCTCTCCTATCAGCTTTACTGGATGATCACTGATTCAGAACATTATTTTTATATTAAAACAGATACATGATATCAGGAAGAATGCAAAATTCTCAAGAATATTTACAATGCTCCACAAGGTTAAAAATAATTTTGTGCCCGAAGCAGGCAGCTTCAGACTACATCCCAGGACTCTAAGCATACTTTTTCATTCTCCACTAGGAATAGTTCACTAAAAAGTTGAGAGATCCTGCCCAGGAGTCCCCACTTCCTTGAAAAAATGGTTCACCTTTTCCAAGGATCCATGGGAACCATTCTTTAGCATCTTGGCAAACCTAATTTTGAGCCAGTTCTCAGAAGACTCGGGTTCTAAGCCTGCCCTTCCAGAATGCAAGAGACTAGTCCAACACCATCTGAGGCCTGAAATTCCTCTCTGCTCACCTGCAAAGACCCCAGGAGACTCTCACTCTCACCTCACCAGGCTTGCAATTCAAAGACTGAGCTCTGCGAAGATGCAATTGCCCTTAAACACCTGAACGTTACCCACTAAACTGGGGAAACGCAATCATACTCATTTGAGGGGCACAGCATAGAGGCAAGAACAGAATCAATATTCATTTTCTTTCCACTGAAAAGAAATGACAAAGGGAGTTGTCCAACAGGGCAGCCTTTCCATTTGAGCACCGCTGATTTATTGGTCATTTGACAGGTGGACCTGAATTCCAGGCCTGCCTGTCTCCCCCATGTCTTCCCTGTCCTGCTCATTCCCTGCAAAGGAGGATATGAGCTGTTCCCACAGATCCTTCCAGTAGCACCTGAGTCTTAGTTCAGGCTGAGCTGAGGTTTCTGACTCTCAGTATCTCTGCATCTAGTCACTTCTCCAAAATTTATCATTCATTGTTTTTATTTGTTTGATTGATTTTTTGCGGTACGCGGGCCTGTCACTGTTGTGGCCTCTCCCATTGCGGAGCACAGGCTCCGGACACGCAGGCTCAGCGGCCATGGCTCACGGGCCCAGCCACTCCGCGGCATGTGGGATCTTCCTGGACCAGGGGCACGAACCCGTGTCCCCTGCATCGGCAAGCGAACTCTCAACCACTGCGCCACCAGGGAAGCCGTATCATCCATTGTTAAAAAGGTATGTAAGCTCTCAGTCCTAACCACTTCTTCAGGTCTTCATTTTTCCTCTGAAGGCTCCCATATGCTATAAAAATATGAAGTAAGAGTTGTATACTTTTCTCCTGTTAGCCTGTCTTATGTCAGCTTTATTACCAGGTGAGCAACAGAACCTAAGAGAGTATTGGAAGTTTTTTTTCCTATGAACACACCTGGATCTTTCTAGAACCAGGCTTGACACCTCTGGTTCTCCCTGTTTCTTTCTGCATCTGGGAGTCAGAGGCAAGCCTCCACCCCACGCCCTGTGGCTGGTCATACGAGTACACATGGAGGTCTGTCTAGTGTCTTTCTCTCTCTCCCTGTAGGTCAGGGCACGTGTGATCTGTGTCCTAGGACACAGTTTCAAGATTTGGCCTGAGCCACGGTCTCCAGTCAGTCTTGGCCAACGTTTGGCACAAACATGCTGTTTCATCGAGTGGTTCTTCTTTTCCCATTTGATGGTTGTTCTTTGTACACATAGCCCAGCTGTCGGCTCCCTAGCGGGGAGGAGGCCAGTGACACCCTGGACCCTAAGAGTGATGGCCACTAACGAGAATCTGGACAGACTGCAAGGATTACATGAAACTTCCCCATGCACACACTGGTATGTGCTTCACAGCGACAGTGGCAGGTCCATTGGCTCTTGTTCCCATTTATCAAATGAGGAATCTCAATGCTCAGAGATTCGAATCAACTGATGATGATCAAAACAGCTAGTCAGTGGCAGAGCAAGGCTGGTGGGGGCAGTGGTCCAGGCTTTGGAAGCAAGAAATGTAGTGGAAAGGATGAAGGCTTTGGAATCAGGCAGAACTTTATCTGAGTACCAGCTCCCCAGCTACCTTGCCTTCTGATTCATTCTGCGTGTGTATATGGGAGAGGGAAGCGTCACCCTGACCTTGTGCCTCAGCTTCCACATGGCTTTTCATCCCCCTCTGCTGCTGCACCCCACAGTCCCTCCCCTCCCCGCAATGTCAGCCTCATTTCCCCCAAGGACCTTGCTCTCTGGATCAGAGAATGAATTCAGGATCAACCCAAGGGAAAGGAGCTTTAAAACAAGAATACCCATCTGGTCCCCATACAGAGATAGGGGCAGGGTGGGGGAGGGGATCTGGGGTCCTCCCATCAGCCTCTGCAGCAGGGACCCTTCTCCATCCCCAGCCTCCACTGTTAGGCAAACAAAGTCCTTGGTAGTGGGGCGGATTAGATGCACGTTGAACTGAGTCACCATCTGTTAGTTTATTCATTGCAGACTTTTGTTTTGTTTTGCCTCTTCCTTTTTGGACTCCCCACGTTTCATACTTGCTAATGAGCGGATCAAATAGCCATTAAAGGTTGTGGGCAGGAGCCAGCCCTGCTCAGCCAGGAGACCCAGCATGCTCTGTGACACCTCTAAGAGACACCCCTCCCCCTCCCATTCTCCCTTTGGATTCCTGCTGCCTCAGCCCTCCTCCAAAGAAATGGACTTAGCATGTTGCTTATTTAAAGTTCAATTCCACCCCCACCCCAGTCCCACAATCCCAGAATCCCAGCTACCCAGTCCAGCATGTGGTAAGGGGAATGGCTGGAGGGATATGAGGCAGACTTCTGGTGGTCTCTTAGGCTTGTGGTCTCTAGAGAGAAACTTCAAGGCAGCAGCTTCTGAACTCTGCTCCCTGCCATATGGAGGTCAGCCCTGTGATAGCAGAAGGGCACAGGAGCCTCCAGCCTCCTCCGCCCCAGTGCTGTCCCAGCACTAGAAATGTCTGTCCGTAGAATCTCTCCAGACAGTTTGGTTGAGGGGACAAGGAGGAGGTGAGGACTCTGGAGCACCTGTGAAAATACCAGCAACAATAAGAACAATGAAAATAATCAACGTCACTATGTCATGATATCCAGACATTGTTCATTTTTAAATTCTAATCCTTATCAAAATGTTTCAGAATAAATGGTATCATAACTCTTTCAGGTGCAAGTATCTGAAAATATAACTCTAACAGCCTAACAACAACAAAAAAAAGGGTGGGGGAGGTATATTGATTTAAGTAACTAAAAAATCCAAATCCAGGGCTTTTAGGTGTCAGGCCTTTCTGGACTGAACAGCTAAAATTATGTCCTCAGGACTTAGTTTCTCTTCCTCTCTCAGCTCTGATTTCTCCTGTTGGGAATCACTCTGAAACAGCGTTCGTCTATTTGGTAGCTCCCAGCAGCTCCAGACTTAAGCCTAGAGGAAATTAAAATCTCTCTTTCTCAATAGTTTAAATTCATGTCCTGGGCCTGATATTTATTGGCGTACATTCGGTCACGTGATCATCCATGAACTAATCACAGTATTGGGAGACACAATGCCCATACTTTTATTTATTTATTTATTTTTCATTGAAGTATAGTTGATTTACAATGTTGTGCCAGTTTGAGGTGTACAACAAAGTGATTCAGCCATATATATATATATGTGTGTGTATACATATGTATGTATATCTATGTGTATATATGTATGTATACATATGTATATATGTATATACATACATGTATATATGTATATATATGTGTATATATATATCTTCTCTTTCAGATTATTTTTCATTATAGGTTATTACAAGATATTGAATATAGTTGCCTGTGCTATACAGTAGGTCTTTGTTGTTTATATATTTTATATATAGTAGTGTGTATATGTTAATCCCAAACTCCTAATTTATTCCACCCCCATTTCCCCTTTGGTAACCATAAGTTTACTTTCTATTTCAGTGAGTCTATTTCTGTTTTGTAAATAATTTCATCTGTATCAACTTTTTTTAGATTCCACAACAATGCCCATTACTAACAGGACGAGCCTGGATCACTTGTGCATCTCTGAAGAGAAAGAGTATGACATCTGTGCCCCCTACCCTTGCAAAATACCGGGACTGTATGTCAGTGGAGGGGATTCTCAAGAGAATACTGGGTTCCTGTTGCAGAAGAAAGAGGAATAGACATTAGGTGGCAAAGACAATAAGTATCCATTGCACATATCATGTGCCTTTACAAATGAAAAAATAATACTCAGAAGGATACATCATTTTCCTAGGGTCATACAGCTAGTAAACTGCAAATTGGCATTCAGATCTAGATTTGATCATTTCCAAAGCCACATACTGCATGCAGTCCTTCCTGCTACATTGAGTATCAAGGGGAAAGGGAGATAGAAAAGAAAGAAGGGGTGTTAAAAGCAGAGAAATGTGTACAAAAGAAAAAACTTTCCTGAATTAATGCAGATTGAGCTTACAAAATGCCCTGATATAGTACAAATATGTCATGGGAGAACAGGAAACTCATTGATCCATTGGAACTGACTATCTCATGATGGAAATAAATAATCTTATAGTCTAGAGCAAGAAGGTATCTTAGGAGATTTCAGATCATCTGGGCTGACGTGAACCACCTGGCACAGTTCCTTTACATCCCCTCCCTTACCTGTCCTCTCAATTGGTACGGAGGCCATGTGTCACCTGGAAGTTTTCAGCATCCCTCCTCTTCTGCCTTGAAGAGGTATGTGTTAATCTATGAGAAAAAATTAGAGAATTGACTTTTATAATCTTCTGTGCCTCTATTATTGTCTTGGCCACTGGTGTTTCATAAATATCTTTAATACTGCTAATACCCAGTGCTGCCTCAGCTAAGTAATTCACAGTGGGAGCTGGGGTGCCCCCAACCCTGTCTCTGCCATTTTCCGCCCATGCATCTTTTCGTGTTCTTTGACTGCAAGCAACAGAAACCTCCTCTGGCTAACGTAAGTTGAAGGGTGTAGGGTAGTTACAGAATACACAGAAAATCCGAGCAACTTGGCTTCAGGAAGGACAGGAAACAGGACCACTCCAGGGATACATGTGGATGAAAGTAATCAGGGCACCCAACTGAGTGGGCAAATTAGAGTGGATTTAACCTGCTCTCTGATCATCAAGACTTGTCTCTGTACAGGGTTTTGTCCGCCTGGAAAAAGGGTGACTTTTTCTTTGCTCAAAGATGCCTCAACTCCCTTTGCTGTGTACCTTTTGTAAGTATCACAAAGTGTTGGCAGTGGCCACAGAAGTAATAAACAATCTTCTCAGGTTGTTGCCATAAAAAATACATCAGCTCCAACAATTTCTGATCTAGTGTATTTCTACTAATGGTTCAGATTCTAAGGAGAGATTTGGCTAGCTTGAGCCCCTGATAGACAGTCTCATGAAACTTCATGGAATCAGGAGTCAGAAGGGTGGAGTGGAAGGAGGGAGAGACCTCCCCGCCCCAAATCAGCACTCTTTATCAAAAGAAGGAAAAACATTGCTGCAGACAATACCAACAGGTGCCCACCACACCCACAAGCTGAACAGGAAGTAAGTGCTCTCCCTTACTCAAGGCTGCCATAGGTCACCAAATTCTAGAAGGAATCATTCACAGTGAATTCCGTGTGTATGGTACCCCCTGGAGTTGTGCAATGCAGAAAGAAGCCTTGTCATTTCCCTACATACTTCCTGCCTTACCAGTCTTTCCAGATATAACAGATACTGGGGTACAGTTGCTATATTCTCAATTTTTTTGCTGAAAACTCAGGTAGATCTCTCAGCCTAGCATGATGTAGGAAGGATACTAGTTTATGACTCTTCCTATCTTGCTTATTCTTCTTTGTCACCCAAGGAAAGGGGGCCTAGTCCTTCAGAAGTCTGTCCCACTTAGATGATCCCTTGCATCCCCTCATTCAAACTCTCTAATCTGTATCCCATACCCTTCTCTCTGAAAACCACCCCTGCCCCACTGTAGGAGGATCTCTGCTCCTCCTTTTCCCCTTGTGTCTTGCTAACTCAGAGTCTTTAGTTTAATAGAATGCTAATAAAGGATTTTCTCTAGTTTCAAGAGGAATGGAAGGAGTGAATGCTCTAATTTCAGTCTGCTGTTCCTTACTAGTCATCTTCGAAGCAAAAACACTAACATGAGTGCCATTTTTCCCCTCAGTCTGACCTCACCTAAGAAAAGCAGAGCCTTCCCTTTAATGTGTCTTTGACCTTGCTCTTTGCAGAAAAATTACCCCTGAATTACTGAGCTAAGCAGCTTTTGACTCCTTTCTGAGCCTGGCTTACATTGTAAAAGCCATCACATTAGCTGTGAGTGGCTGGGCCTGAGCCATCTGGGATGGCAGATACCAGTTCCTATTAGACTCCTTCCGACCCTCAAATCTCTTTCCTGATAGAAGTAGGTAGGGGTTGGTCTCAGTTCATCACCACACGTTTTCTATTTAATTCTGGTCCGCCCTGCTCTTGATTCTCCCAACTATTAACCTGCTATTCATCTCTCTGTTTGTAGCCTTAGCTGCCCTTTAGACTTAATTCATGGTACTGCTTCCTTGTACCTCTCAGCAACCCTTCTGCTGTTCTCTTCCTACTTGGCCTGCTGCTGCTGGGCCCAGATATAATCATGAGGATTTTGTCATATTGGAGAGCTGTCTAGAAAGCAGAGAGAAGTGATATAAGAAAAGGAAAAAAAGGAACAGGTAAGTTTTGATGAAATGTAATTTCATGAAAATCTGTCTTGCTCAGGGACAGCCACAATGGGGAACGCTGGCTACTCTTGACCAGATCGATGGTATTAGGTGGGATGGGAGAAAAGGGCTAGTGCTAGAAACAGGAAAGAACTATCAAAGTCAATTCCAATGCATAGGATAGGCTGTGCCTAACCCTCTTTAACCAGCTGGACTCCCTATGGGATAAGCAACCCATGTAGGACTCTACCTCCTCTGCAATATGGACCCAACAAGAAGAGAACTGGGCAGAGTGGGAAAGAGCTGAGATGCTTGGGGAGGGTAGAGATGATAGGACAGTAGGCAGCCCACCAGCATCATTACCAGATTCAGCAATTCCTTGTCATTTCCAAGCCATGAGATACAGGAAGGAATTCTAGAGTTATCCTGCTGCCAGTGGATCTTCCCAGTGTAATCCCAAAGGTCTAGACTTAGATATAGAAGAACTGCAAAGATCTGGCTCAGGGAGGATGAGAGTGATGAGCCCAGGCACAGCACACAGGAACTTGATTCTTTTCTGAAGACGTAGTTGGACAAGAATGTTGGGAAGGTGGGGTGGTGTTCAGGTGCTACACATCAGCTCTCCCTCTCACCAGTATCCACCTTGGGTGAACCCAACATCCTCAGGATCACAGCTGGTATCAAGCTCAGGATGTTCCACGTGGCTCCCTTAGACTGTCTACCTCACATCTGACTGTCTATTAGACATACCACACTCAACCTGGCCCAACCTGAACCATGCCCCATCCCCAAACTTTCTGTGTTTCCTGTTTCAGAGAATAGCAACTCTTTACCTAAGGCAGAAAGTTGAGTGCTATCTCTGACTCCTCTCTCTCCATCAAGCCCCTTGCATTTAGTCAACCACTGAGACTTGCCAATTCAACCTGCTAGATGTTTATCAAATTTGTATCCAGTCACCATCCCTATTACTATAGTTCACATTCAGGCCACCACCATTCTTGCCTAAGTTACTAAAATAGCATCTAGCTACCATCGAACCATCAGCTACCACTCTTGCCCTTGCCAGTCTCATCTTCCATGACATTACTGTGCTTGAAAGTCCTACAATGGCTCCCATTTGCTGAGGATAAAGTCCAAACTCAGTTGTCTTGCCTACGGGGCCCTCTGTGATCTACCTTCGACCCCCGTTCCAGCTTCATTCCTCACTACGACCTGCTACAAATTTCATGCTCTACAAACACAAGTACACTTATAGTTCTCCCTTCACACACTCTGCTGTACCTCACCTCCATGTCAGTGCTCCAAGTGACACCTGGACCAGCAATGTCCTTCCTCTGCTATTTTCGTCTAACACAGACTCTTTGAAGCTCAGCTCTAGAACCTCTTCCAGGAAGCCTTCTCTATCCACTACAGTTCACTTCTCCAAATGTTAAAAATGTTTTTAAAAAGAGATTCAAAAAGATTAAAAGAAGCAACAAAAGCAAAAATAAATAAACAGGACTACTAAAAATCTTCACAGCAAGGGAAAAAATTTTAAAAATGAAGAGGCAACCTATGAGAGAAAATATTTGCAAACCCCATACTCAGTAAGGGGTAATATCCAAAATATATAAAGAACTCATACAACTCATTAGCAAAAAACCAAATAACCCAACATAAAAATGGGCAAAGGGCCTGAATAGACATTTTTCCAAAGAAGACATACAAATGGCCAACAGGTACATGAAAAGGTGCTCAATATTGCTAATTATTAGGGAAATGCAAATCAAAACCACAATGAGATATCACCTCACACATGTTAGAATGGCTATTATCAAAAAGACAAGAGATAAGTGCTAACAAGGATGTGGAGAAAAGAGAATGCTTGTGCACTATTGGTGGGAATGTAAATTGGTGCAGACACTATGAAAAATAGTGTGGAAGTTCCTCAAAAGATTAAGAATAGAACTACCTTTCAGCCAGAAATTCCACTTCTGGGTATCTATCGGAAGGAAATGAAAACAGGATCTCAAAGTGATATCTGCACCTCCATGTTCATTGCAGCATTATTCACAAAGGCCAAGAAATAAAAACAACTTAAGTGTCTGTTTCCGACAACAGATGAATGAATAAAGAAGATTTTATATATATATATATATATATAATCTTCAGATATCAAAGAGAGAGAGAGAGAACACATGGGATATTATTCAGCCATGAGAAAGGAAATACTGCCATTTGAGACAACTTGGTTGAAACAAGGGCATTATGCTAAGTGAAAGAAGTCAGACAGAGACAGATAAATACTATATGTAATCACTTACATGTGGAATCTAAAAAAAGCTGAAATCATAGAAATAGTAGATTGGTAGTAACCTGGGGCTGGGGAATGGGAGAAATGGGGAGATATTAGTCAAAGGGTATAAACTTCCAATTGTAAGATCAACAAGTTCTGGGGACCTAATGTACAGCATGGTGGTTATAGCTAATAATAATGTATTATATACTTAAAAGTTGCTAAGAGAGATCATAAATGTCTCATCACACACAAAAAAATGGTACTTATGTGATGGGATGGAGGCGTTAGCTAATGCTATGGTGCTACTCATTTTATAATATGTAAGTGTATCATATCAACGTGTTGTACACTTTAAACTTACACAATATTACTTGTCAATTATATCTCAATAAAATTGGAAAGAACAGATTAAAATATGGCTTCACCGTTCCCATGCCCTCACATATACAATTAAGGGCCCTAATTCGTACCCTTGTAATACACAGTACCTATCTAGCCATTGATCATGCTACCTCTTATTAGAGTCATGTTTCCATTGTATTACCACTTAATGATAGTCTCCATGGGAACAAGGATGACATATTACATCCCCCACACCAAGACCATAATAGACATTAAATAAACTGTACATAAATAACTGTAGTAATAAACAATAACCAAGTACTTTGGTTTATTTAATTCTCCTCCCCTACTTCTAAAGAGGCAAGACTGTTCATTACAGTCCTTCCCAGAATCCTTTTCAAGAGAGTGCAGTGTTGTGGTCAAGATCATGAGCTCTGGATTCCGGCATGGCTGAATCATTCTGACTCTTCCATTTTTTAACTGTGGAAATGTGAGCAAGTTATTTATTCCTTATCCGCTCTGAGCCTCACCGCCTCATTTGCAAAATGAGGATCATCATAGAATCTACCTCATGTGGTTATTGTGAGGCTTAAATCAGGTAATGTATGGCTCTTGCTTGGTACATATTAAGTGCTCAAAGAAAACAAAACAAAACAAAACCTTGGTGATGATCATCCCTCTTTTCTACTCTTTGACTTTCTAGCCTAGTACTCCAAAGTCAGGAGGAGGGGATATGATTAGGGCTGAGAATGGGAAACATTTTCAATCTTTTAAGTGTATCTTTAACCTGAAGTTTCTGCTTTTGTTCCAAAGCAAGGTTGAAAGAGAAAGGGCTTCTTTGTGATTCTAGCTGTCTTTTATTCAAGAGGCAAGTATCACACAGACTCACAGCAGCAGCAGAACACAGAGCCAGGAAGCCTGGCCCAGAGAAGTGATGCTGCCTGCTCAGTGGAGAGGGAATCGGTCACAGAGACGGATCTCATTAATGCTAATGGCCTTTGTGCAGCTAATTAGCAGCATACTACACTCAGTATTTACCCTTGTGTGCCTACAAAGCTCCACTTTCTCCTTGGGAAGCAAGCTGTTTCTCTACCTGCCTCATGGCGAAGAAGATCTCTGCTACCAGACAGCAGCTTCATCTCTGCCTGCGTGGGGTGGCTGCAGGAAAGCAGACGGGGCTCCATTCAGGGGCCTGGGAGGAAGGTAAAGAGGGAGCACGTGATTCGTCTTCCAATCCTGGGTGGAGCGCTGGGCTGCTAAAGACCTCACCCATCACGGGTGCCACTTTCATGAGTCAACCAGGCAGCTGTCAGCCCCAAGTGCCCTTCCAGAACTGCTGAGTGTGCAACCATCCTCTTCTTCCTTTGCAAGGAGTGGTTCTCTGAGCTTAGGGCAGAGCCCCTCCTTCCCACAGGGCCTGGGAGAAGGGGTGAATCACCAAGAAAGGGTCTTCTTGGAGGCCTAAGCAGAGAGCTGCTGATGACCTTCCCACCATCCATTCCACAATCTTTAACAGAACTCGGAATCTGAGCCGCACCATGAACACGACAGTGAATAAGGAGTGAACAGGCGGGGCTCTGCCCTGGGGAGCTCCCATGAAGATGAACTTACAGCTATCACACTGCACTGGGATAGTGCAGGGCAAGAGCGGAGTGTCAGGGAAGGACCGCTCTGGCCGGACCGGGGGAGTCAAGAAGAGCTTCATGGAGGAAGAATCGCTGAACTGTCCAAGCACCTATGCCCTGAGCATAGACCTGTCTCCAGTGGAGAAGTCTGCTCTATTAGGTGCCCCTCCCCTTCCTCTGAAGCAACAGGCTTGAAATCTGAAGAAGCCATCACAGCTCTGAGTCCTGGTCCTGCTTGAAATGATGTAGACAGAGAGGCTGCCCTGGAGACCGAATGTTCTGGAGACTACAGGATGATCACTGCTCCGTCAGCAGGAGCCTGGGCTGGTTCCCTGGGAGACCTCCCTCTCAGCTCACCTCCGCATTCTCTTGGCGTCAGAAATCCTCCCCAGCTCCCAACCCACAGCCTTGCTCCATGGCTAATGCCAATTGCACAGATGACCACAGGGCCAGTGGTTTCTCCTCATACCTCAAGAGACATGCAATGACCCCCCAAAATTCACATGTTGAAGATTAACCCCCAGTGTGATGATATTAGGAAGTGAGGCCTTTGTGAGGTGCTTAAGTCATGAGGATGGAGTCCTCAGGAAAGGATTAGTGCCATTATGAAAGGGACCCCAGAGGGCTCTTTTGCCCTCTTTCCACCTTGTGAGGACACAAGGAGAAGGCAGCAGTGATGAGAACCCAGAAGAGAACTCTCACCAGAACTCAGCCATGCTGGCACCCTGATCCCAGACATCCAGCCTCAGGCACTGTGAGAAATAAATTTCCATTGTTTTATAAAAATGGCGCTTTGGTACTTTGTTATAGCAGCCCAAACTAAGACGAAATCCTGGTTCAAAAGGAAACCAACCCTGTGAAGTGGTTGCTTGATCAATGCCCAGCCCCTAACTGCACTGGAGCTCTTGCCCGGCCACCGGCCCTGTCCCAACTGAACGTATCCTGAAACCCTGCAGAGCACTGGGAGAGAGAGCCTTAGTCCCCAATGACCCCTGTGCAGCTCGGGAGAGTTGGGTGGCCTGTGCTTTAAGGCAGGAGCTGGGTCTAGAGGATGATGTCTTGCTGCAGAGGTGACCGCAGAACCAGTGGCCTCTCACCGAACGCTGGGAGCTGCCCACCCACTCCTGACACACATGCACACACCATAGTCTCTTGCTACAGCTTCTGTTCACCAGGGCACCACTGAAAGCTGCATGGGTGGAGTTGTCAGCAAGGCCCCATGGATGGGCTCCCTGCCAGCCATTCCCTTTTGGGCTAAAGGATTGCAGAACAAGCTGTAGTGTCAAAGAAGGACCCAATGTTAATCACTATTTTATATGCTACAGTATAGCTGAGACTACACAGGACAACTCAGGATCAATGAGGGGCTGGCTTGTCCCAGGTGGAGCATTCTTGTGGAGTCCTCAGTGGCCTAGCCTTGTTCCCAGAACTGAGTTCGACTACGGAAGAATGCCTGGCCCTGTGGCACTGGCTTGTAAGCAGGCAAGGAGGCTGCACAGTCAGCCACAGCTGGTGCCCACTTCTGGGCCTCTATTTCCCTGAAGCTCTTTCCATTTCACTCCAAAATCTTTCCCAACCTCTCTTTCTCTCATTCTCTCCTCGGGTGACCCAAAGTGCATTGTTTCAGGACAAAACAGAATAGTCAAGACAGAAACAGCCCCAGTGCCAGTGCAAATTCTGCCCTGATAAGTCACAACTCATCTGCACTGGCTTGGCCTAGGATACACGCAGGCTCATGGTGGTCAAACCTTAATGCCCAGCCAGTCTTGGACTGGGGACATTGCCCCTACATATAACTGCCCTTACACACACACACACACACACACACACACACACACCCTTTCAGGAAACTGCCCCAGCTGCTCAGAGAAAGGAAATGCACATGTTTTTCAAATGTTAGAGCCAGGAAGAAATCGAGAAGTCATTCAGCTCAGCATCCTCTTGACAGATGGCTGGAACCAAGGACTCAAGAGGAGAAGAGCCTTGCCTAAACTTGCCTGGCATGTTGACACCCTGGCCTCCTGACTCTTCCCAGACCTTGAAGTCTCTTGCTGGTCTGTACCCTCAGTGACCAAGTCACCAGGTCTTGTTCAAGTTCCTCCCTCTGCTGTAGAGCTGGTCATAAGCTAGCGCCATGACTGATGGGAGGAGTTTCCAGCTTTAGCCTCCGTGCAGAGCAGTGGGGCTGTGTGGTCTGATGGTTAGAACCCAGCTTTAGCAGCTACCAACCCAGGTCTGAATCCTGGATCAATCACTAGGTAATTATATGTCCTTGGAAGGTTAAATAACCTCTCTGGGCCTCAGTTTCATCATCTGCTAAATGGAATAATAACACAATCTACCTCACAAACTATTGTGCAGATTAAATGAGTTACTATTCTTTAATCTTAAAGAACCTGGTACAGAGTAAGTGCTATATGAACCTAGGCTATTATTATTATCATTGGGATATTTATTATAAATGCATATTCCAGGCCCCACCCACAGAGAATCTGATTTAGTACATCCATATTAGGAACCAATAATCTGCATTTCAGCAAACCCCCCCAGTGATTTTAGTGGGTGCCTGGGGGAGAGAGGAATGCAATGGTCCAAGGACCATATTGACACCAAAGCTGTTTTCAAGGCTGACCCCACCCTGGTCTGTAAAAGAAGAACTCCAATGACCTAGTTAGCCTTCTTGTCTGAATCCCTAGATCCACATTCCTCACATTTCCCTCCTTCCTGGACGTCTTGTTAAAAGACTGGTCCTCAGGTCTCACCCAAACCCTGCGACTCTAAGTCCATCCACCTCACTACAAATAACTCAATTTTGTTTCTTTTTATGGCTGAGTAATATTCCATTGTATATATGTGCCACATCTTCTTTATCTATTCATCCAATGATGGACACTTAGGTTGCTTCCATCTCCTAGCTATTGTAAATAGAGCTGCAATGAACATTTTGGTACATGACTCTTTTTGAATTATGGTTTTCTCAGGGTATATGCCCAGTAGAGGGATTGCTGGGTTGTATGGTAGTTCTATTCATAGTTTCTTAAGGAACCTCCATACTGTTCTCCATAGTGGCTGTATTAATTTACATTCCCACCAGCAGTGCAAGAGTGTTCCCTTTTCTCCACACCCTCTCCAGCATTTATTGTTTCTAGATATTTTGATGATGGCCATTCTGACTGGTGTGAGATGATATCTCACTGTAGTTTTGATTTGCATTTCTCTAATGATTAATGATGTTGAGCATCCTTTCATGTGTTTGTTGGCAGTCTGTATATCTTCTTTGGAGAAATGTCTATTTAGGTCTTCTGTCCATTTTTGGATTGGATTGTTTGTTTTTTTGTTATTGAGCTGCATGAGCTGCTTGTAAATTTTGGAGATTAATCCTTTGTCAGTTGCTTCATTTGCAAATATTTTCTCTGATTCTGAGGGTTGTCTTTTGGTCCTGTTTATGGTTTCCTTTGCTGTGCAAAAGCTTTGAAGTTTCATTAGGTTCTAGAGTCTGTCATACAGAGTGAAGTAAGTCAGAAAGAGAAAAACAAATACCGTATGCTAACACATATATATGGAATCTAAGAAAAAAAAATGGTCATGAAGAACCTAGGGGTAAGAGGGAAATAAAGGCACAGACCTACTAGAGAATGGACTTGAGGATATGGGGAGGGGGAAGGGTAAGCTGGGACAAAGTGAGAGAGTGGCATGGACATACATACACTACCAAACATAAAATAGCTAGCTAGTGGGAAGAAGCCACATAGTGCAGGGAGATCAGCTCGGTGCTTTCTGACCACCTAGAGGGGTGGGATAGGGAGAGTGGGAGGGAGGGAGACGCAAGAGGGAAGAGATATGGGAACATATGTATATGTATAACTGATTCACTTTGTTATAAAGCAGAAACTAACACACCATTGTAAAGCAATTATACTTCAATAAAGATGTTAAAAAAAGAAGAAGAAAAAAAAAAAAAAAAACCCTGCAACGACTCCCAACTCTTGGGTTTAGGAAACAGCTTTTTCAACACTACCCCCTCCCAAGGTGGTTCAGACGTTTATGGAAGGTTGACAGTCACTGACAAAGAGCAGGTTTCCCTGGCCCGGCTGAGCACTGCAGGTCCGGGGGAAGGAGACTGCCAGGGAGGGAGCCTGGGTCACCCTTGGCTCCCCTTCACCTCACCCACTCAGGGCTGCCACTCCACAGATCTCGATGCCAGCCTGGGTGGCATTTCCATGCTGGCCCTTTATTTCCTGCCAAGAACAGAGCTGACCTCTCTGGTCCACTGGCTCTCCGCCCAGCCAGGCTGTGGGCGGCATCCTTGAAGACCTCTTTGCCCTCTCTCCCCCAGGACTGAAAGGCTGTACTGAGGGGAGAGAGGAGGGGACCTAGGCATCATTTAGGAGGCTGCTAAGACCTAGCTTGGGGAGCAGCCAGAAAGATAGGTCCCCGTCCAGACAGCCCCTCCTCCCTGCCCAGACCTCTGTGTACTCATGCAAAGATAATTCAGTTACTGGGAATGCAGACTGGAGAGATAACCTGATTTAGAAGCTGAAACCATCTGAGCTGGGCAGGAAAGCTGGGGTGCAGGAATAGTCCTTATTAACCCAGGCAGGCTGGAGCAGTAAGAAGAGAAAAGGGGTGTTGGATGGAGAGGCATTGGATGGGATGGCTGCTTGGAAAGAATGATGGCTGGGGTTTGGGTGTTGGTCCCTCCCACCCTTCATCCCCCACCCTTGATCCATCCAAGGGCTCACTCACCCCTTAAATCTTCTGTGAATTCACTTTTTTCCTAGAGTGCTAACATAGCCATCATCCGACTTATACAACCATCCGGGGAGGAAATAAGCTGAGAAACCTATAAAGAGTCAGGGAGGAAGAAAACCTTTTCTGAGGTTTAATTTGAGTCATTGATCACCAACTACCCTCAGAACAAGTTATTTCAGGGTGAGCTGTCATCTGTGAAAGCTGGTAGTGTGGCTGCCATGGGACCCGCTGGGGAGGAAGCTGCAGGGAGTACTCAGGGTCAAGGTCAGAGGTGTGGGGACCATTCCTCCCCTCCTTTCCTTCACACCTGAGAGCCAGTCCCCACTCCCACAAATGCCAGGGGTGCCTTGTCTTCCCTCAGCCATCTCGAGCTTAGTACCTCCTTCTATATTTTTCTCTCATCCTCGTTTGCCTGGAAGTCCCCCCTGCAGTCTCATTTTCACCCACCTGCATCTTAGGAAGAAGATGCTCTGGAGGAAAGCAGACTGGCTCGCCCCTGGAAAGGAAAGCAAGTGATTAAGAATCTTGAAAACAGCTCCGGTCATTTATCTCTATCTGCTTCTTCTCCTCGCACAGGGAAATTTTTCTCTGCAAATAATTTGTCTTTCTTACAACCTGCCTGTTCTATGTCAGATGAATGTGAGACCCTGAAGAAGCCGAGGCAAGTCCAAGCGTTCCTTGGACATTGTAGATTAGATTTGTAGGCCGGAGGACAGAGCAGAGACCCCAGCCACACCCCAGATGCCAACTAGGGAGACCAGCCATAACTCCACCAGAAACGCCAGACCCACCGCAGGATGGTTGTGCTCCGCCCTGGCTGCTTCAGAACAGGCCTGAAAACGCCTGTATTAAGTAGGCAGGAGACAGGCCGGCAATGAAAGAGTTACTGAAGAGCCAGACGTTTCCCACCCCCTCCATTCTCCCCCTGGACCCAGATGAATAACCAGTCAGTAAGATGACCCCAATGGAAGAAGTCCAGAATCATCTACTCAGCTCTCAGGGGTGTTTTACTCCTCTCCACACAAATCAAATCACTCAGAGTGAAGGTGGGGCTGGGAGGGAGCCCAACGGGACAGGGCTTCTAACCTTTCAGAGGCTGGGCAGGGACCCGCCCAGGGCAGAGCCTTCAAGCCCTGGGGCCCGAAACCAAGGAGTCTGAGACTAAGGAAAGAGTGCTCGGACTCGCCAGGCCACGGCTGGTCTAGAATCTCCGTCCTTTTTTTCCTGAGAGTTTGTTAACTTTCCAGAAAATTGCAGCGTGGCTTTCCCAGCGTGGTAAAATGATGAGGGGTTTGCTCTCACAGTCACCCTAGCCGTCCAGGGCACGATGAGTTAACCAGGGGACACGTAAGGGTATCAGATCTGAGAGAGCTTCAGACAAAGCTGAAACCCCCAGAGTCTGGCAGGAGCCAGAGACCTCCCACTTCTCTGCTCCGCGGAAGAGCCCACTCGGCTGGCCTTGGCTGTCTCCTCTGCCTGCCTGGTCCCTGTCCCCAGCTCCTGCCCGGCCTCCCCAGGTGCCCCACAGGCTGGCCTGCTTGAAGCTTTGTGTTCTTGAAAAGCCGGCAGACTTACAGACCTCAGCAGCAGACAGACATCCACCCCCGCCTCGCCTTCCCCTGCAGCTCCCAAACCACACTCCCCCGTCCTTCTCTCCCGGCCACACCGCATCAGGGGTGTCTGATGGGGGCAGGGCAGGGAACACAGCCTGAAGGGTCACTCCATCCTCAGGCGGGAGGGCCACGCTGCTGGGGGCCTGCCTTGCTGTGACCTGCTAATAGCTCGGAGGGGGCTGTCCAGGAGAAAGATGCGAGAGTGTTCATTTCATTACAGCCTGCAGAGGAGCAGGGGTCCTGTCTTTCTGGAATATTCTGCCCTGTAATAATTCTCAGGCTAAGACTGCAGTGACAGCAGTCAGGATGCCTCACCTCCCCAGATCAGTTCAGCCAGTGTCCCCCAATCCCAGACAAGGTGAGCAGAGACTAATAAATTCACAGAGATGTGAACAGGCCATTTGTGTGGAAAGAGACAATGGTTGGAAGAGGAGATGTGGTGTCATGAGAAAAGTGTCAGACAGACTCAGGAGTCCTGGGTCCTGGTCTCTTAGACCATTAACTAGGGGTGGACCCCCAACCAGAGGCTGTACTCCTCTTGACTTTGGTGAGGGCTGGGTTACACCGCTAGCTTCTGAGGTTTCTCAGAGGATGAGTGAGCGAGCATCCTTGGAAGCAAGAGGCATCGTTAAAATAATTGTTCAAGAATAATGGGCTCAAGGGGACTTCCCTGGTGGTCCAGGGGAAAAGAATCCACCTTACAATGCAGGGGACGCGGGTTCGATCCCTGTTCAGGGAACTAAGGGGCGTGCCACGGGGCAACTAAGCCTGTGCGCCACAACTACTAGCTCACGCACCTCAACTACAGAGCCCACGCGCTCTGGAGCCCATGCAAAACTAGAGAGAAGATAGCACACCACAACGAAAGATCATGCATGCCTCAACGAAGATCCCGCATGCTGCAACTAAGACCCGATGCAGCCAAAAATAAATTAAATAAATAATCTTTGGGGAAAAGAAAAGAAAAATAAGCTCAGAAAGCAAGTTGAGAATGGGCTAAGGAATGAGGGAGCCACGAGGTGATCTGGGAGCTAGAACCACGCCTGCCAAGAGGCTCGGGGGATGGGGGATCAGCTAGCACCCTTACCCCAAGGCCCAGCAGAAGGGCAGGTTCTGGAGGAGAGCTCGGTGGTGATGGGCCAGAGCAAGGGCAGGGACGAGGGAACCCAGCAGGTGCCTCGGGGTCCCCCCTGGAAGCCTGGTCCTGGTCCCCTTGGTATCCATTGTGATGGGCATCCACTCGACAGCAGAGTCCAGCTGTGGTCCTGCCCTGCTGTCTGACCACGTGTGTGATTCAGCTCTAGTCTCCACTGGAGGGCAGAGCATGGGACGTTGTAGACAGAGCACAGTGGTCCCTGGACCCCTGGATGGCTGGGTGCTCTCGAGCAGGCCCTGAAGCTCCGTGAGCCCCAGTTGGCTCACCTGCATCTGTCTCTCATGGTGCTCTGCAGGGCTGTTCTATGAACCAGAGGCAACAGATGATGAGCTCCTCACAGAGTCTTCAGCATTGAATTGTGGTTCTCCTGTGTGAATTATCCCAATAATCTAACTTATTTTATGGAGTAGCATAAGCATTATGAATAATATAATGCAACAATGCCCACTTCTCAGGGTCACCCCTTGTCAGACGCAGAGGAGGCCGAGAGCAATACTAGATCCCACCCCCAAATCCTCCCTCCCCTGCCCAGCCCCCCGCCCCCCACAGTCAGGACCCAGGAACCTGACCCTGCCAGTGAGCCCAGTGGTGGACGCAGCTGTGAGAATCTGGGGAAGGCAGAGAGAGGCAGGAGCCCAGAGGTGCCTTAGGACCGTTCATATGAATATCTGCTTAGACTGAGAGCAAAAAGATGAATGCGAAAATCCCATCCCGAGAAGCTAGTAGCTATACATCTGCAGTGCCTTAAAGATTGGATACTTATTAGGTTTGTGGTAAAGTAAGTAATGTGCCGATTCAGGAATCACAGCTATGAGAGAAAGAAATGAGACAAAACTCTCCCTTCTCATCACCCAGCCAAGCCCAATGACGACGCACATTTCTGGCTAGAGCATCACGAGAGGTGCTCCACAGTGTGCAGCCCAACGGGCACAGACGGTGGGCCTGACCCGGGAACCGGTGAGGGCAGGGGAGACTGTCCCTCCGTACCTCCAGAGAGGCAGGCCGCGGGGCGGCGGGCGGGAGCTGGCACAGGGAGTCCTTCCCGGGGCAGCCACAGTAGCTAAAATACTCCAATTGAAAGAAAAATGTCCTCATCCACGTAACTATTCTTCAGGACCAGGCAGAGAAATTGACAATGTTGATTCATTTAGCTCAGTAGCATTCAGGTCAAAATGAATCTTGTCAAAAATCCATCATCCACATTCAATAAGTAAGAAAAGGGATACAGGCTCCCGGGGTATCAATCACACCCCAACAGGGAGCAGCTGAAAACAGATCTATCATGGTCTCTGACGGAGGCTTCCATTACTCAATGTAGTGTTTCCTGACTGCACCCCGAGGACCCCTCCCAAGGTCACAGGCACCTGCCAAACCCCTAGCAGCAGCAGAACTGAGATGGCCCAAGGGCAGGCGGTCAATCTCCTAGTCATCTCTCTACAGCTAACAGGTGAAATTTCTGGAGCCTCAGTGCAGATTTATATGTGCTTGCTTTTCACAGGATCAACACTTAGCTGACTAACATGGCTCTGAAGAAGTCATTTCATCCATTCCTCCACTTGAGGAATCACTGTCACTTAACTCCCCTGCTGTCCTCATATCTGTGTGGCTGCCTCACATCTGTAGGAAAAGGAAATAATAGCAGCTTAGCTGTTCTCCACTGTACAAAGCTCAGGAAAAGCAGAGTGGCTCTGCAGAGCTCCCCTGACCTTAGGGCCTCCCACAAGACATTTAGAAGGCAAGACTCACCATCCTCTTTGTTCTTGGGGCAGAAGCTAGCATCCCCCAAGGCTGGCGTTATGGCATTCCCTGACTCCTCCCCACAAAGGAGGCACATGAATGGGGCCGGAGAAAATTCCTTGAGAGTCAGATGAGGGAGAAGGCTGTGTACCATCTATACCGTTCACTAGCTGTGTGAGCTTGAGCCAGTTCTTAAACTTCTATCCATCTCACTTTTCTCATACATAACAGAAACCATAATAGTGTATACGTCTTAGGACTGTTGAAGATTCAGTGAGACTGTACATGTGAAGAACTGTCACACAGACAATGCACAAGAGGTGAAAACTCTTGTTAGAAGAAGGTCCTTCTGGCACTGAGCCTTTTCTTCTAGTCTCGTCTTACTACAATAAACAACTTCTAAAAAGTGTCCACAGGATCCATTCCTTCCTTCATGTATACATTCACCAAATGTGTGTGGACTATTCATTGTTCTACCTGTTCTAGATGCTGGAGAGAGAGTGTACTTATTGAGCGCAGGTACTGGATCTTTGATGATTAATTGGGGGGGCACAGATAACCTATAATTAAATAAAATAATCACACATAATAATAAATGACTCAGAGATAAGAAGGAGATGAATTAAAGAGTGGCTGACTTGGCATGGGGGGTCTACTTAAATTTGATTCAAGGAAGGCCTCTGTGAGTGGGGGGCATTTGAGTTGAACCCCAAGTGGTATAAAAGAGTCAGCCACACGGTGATCTGGAAGGAGGACATTCTAGGCAGTGAGCATGTGGAGGGCTGAAGGGAGACTGAGGGAGGAACAGCACAGAGAGGCAGGCGGGATGGAGGAGGAATTCCCTAGTGACCCCGTGGTTAGGACTCCACAATTTCACTGCTGAGGGCACAGGTTCAATCCCCGGTTGGGGAACTAAGATCCCACAAGCCCCACAGCACTGCCAAAGGAGAAAAAAAAAAGCTCTAGAATCCTATTAGGAGAATGGATTGAAGCAGGGCAAGCGTGGAAGGAATGAGATGAGCTAGGAGGTCCTTACAGAGTTCAGGGGAGAACGGTGAAGGTTTTGTCAAGGTGGGTAGCAGTAGATGTGAAGAGGAGATATTAGGGTCCAGGAGATATTTTGGAGGTGGAAACAACAGCACTTGCTGATGAATTAGATGTGAGGGATGAGAGAAAGGGAGGAATCTAAGATTTCTGCACAGTTTCTGTTTGAGCCATTGGATAAATGGGGTAGTAATTATTGCTGTGGTGAAGAACAAGAGGAACAGTTTGGGGTGGAGAAGTGCAATTAAGAGCTCTGTGAAGCTGAATAAAATGCCTATTAGACATCCAAGTGAAGACATCAATGTAAGTGGTTGGATTTAGGAGTCATGGAACTGGATGAGATCAACTAGGGAGAAAGTGTAGCTAGAGAAGGGGCAGGGAGGAGGACTGAGCCCCGGGAGTGTCATCCAGAGGAATCCTTTTCCAAAAGCCCCAGCCCTTCGAGGATATATATTTTGTTTCCAGAACAGAGTCACAGGAGGGTCAGGTTGGGGATTAGAAGCAAAGGGGACTTGGGGGAACACACCTGGAGGAGACGCGAGACAGTTGCCTTCTGAACACGTGTGTGGGCATGCAAGTTCTGCTAGATCTGCCCCACCCTAGAGAAGGGCAGGATTCTACTGTGTGAAGATTTCTGCTTTCTGGGTGCGTATTTCTGGGAGGTAGGTGGAATCAAGCCCCCTATGCCACCAACGTGTGGCCACTCTGCGATGGAGGAAGAGGGGAAAATAGAATCTGGGAGGTGAGTCTGCTCTGAATGCAACGAAGTTCTATTCCAGGGCAACCCACATGTCCCCAGTGTGATGGGCTGAAGGTTTGTGTCCCCTCAAGACTCATGTTGAAGCCCTAACCCCCAGCGTGATGATATTTGGAGGTGGGGCCTTTGGGATGTACTTAAATGAGTTTGTGAGGCTGGGGTCCCCATGATGGGATTTAGTGTCTTTATAAGAAGAGGAAGCAAGATCAGAGAATGCTCTCCCTCTGTCTCTGTCTCTCTCTCTTTCTCTGCCATATGAGAACCCAGTGAGAAGGCGGCCATCCACAAGCCAGGAAGAGAGCTCTCACCGAGAACTGAATTTGCTGGCAGCTTGATCTTGGATTTCTTAGCCTCCCAAACTGTGAGAAATAAACATCTGTTGTTTAAGCCACCTCATCCATGGTACTTTGTTATGGCAGCCCGAGCAGACTGAGACACCCAGGCTTCTGCAGCCTGTGGGACACAGAAGGACACATCGGTGTGGGTGCCCGAGGGCATGCTGATTTCCAGGACTGCAAGATGTCAGCCCCCTTCACACACAGCAACATCTTCTCTGGTTATTTTTGGGAGTTCCCAGGGGGCCTCAGCTCTGCTCACAGTGTCTTCACATTCTGCCTCTCACAGCCCCCTGAACCACACAAGGGGGTGGCTCCCTCCTTCCAGCGCCTCCCATGCCTCCTGCTAGGACCTCAAGCATCTAAAGCTGCAGCACCATCCTACACTCCCACAGCATTCTGGGGTCCACTGAAACTGAGAGGGTCTCCCCTTTCCCTTCTCCACGTCCTGCTGCCACCAGGGGAGGCGGCCACCCATTGACCCAGCAGTTCATCAGACCCAGCCACACCTTGAACCCTCCAGGGTCTGGCAGACCACTGAATAAACTGAGGAGCCACATCGGGTTTACCTTGTGCCCCAGCACCTAGCGTGGTGCCTGCCTTGTACCAGGCACATGACTCCTAATAGTAGAGCGAGTAGATCTGTGTGTGCACGGGAGGGGGCAGCTGCAGGTGGGTGGAGGATGGTGCAGATGTCCTTGCCTAAAGAAGGAAAACCACAGGGGAGCGAGAGGGTGCTGCAGCAGAGAGCTCACTGTGGGAGACAGAGGGTGATTCTGAGGGGCCCCAGGCAGACCACAGGGCTGAGGGCAGTTCCCTTGCCTGCCCCATGGCCCCCCACACATGCACCTGCTTCAAGAAGGATGAGAGATGAGAGAAAGAAGGCATCATTCTTAGGCGCCTTTCCTTCATAGCACCTCAATTTAATAGCATAGAGAACAAATGTATGGATACCAAAGGGTTAAGGGAGGAAGGTGGGATGGGAGGAATTGGGAGATTGGGATTGACACATATACACTACTGATACTATGTACAAAGCAGATACCTAATGAGAACCTACTGTATAGCACAGGGAACTCTACTTAATGCACTTTGGTGACTTAAATGGGAAGGAAATCCAAAAGGGAGGGGATATATGTATATGTATGGCTGATTCACTTTGCTGTACAGTAGAAACTAATACAACATTGTAAAGCAACTATACTCCAATAAAAATTAATTTTAAAAAAAGAAGGATGAGAGAGCCAGGCAAGGATACTGTGAGGAAACAGGTAATGATTTCAGTTTCACAGCTGGGTGGGTTGGGGCCACATTGAGGGAGTTCGTTTCTGGGACAGCAAAGAAGCTTTGACTTCTCTCTGTGTCTCTCTCTGTGTCTCCAGTCAGGTGGTTGGGATGAGGGCCCCCTGGGAATCCAGGCTCCGGTGCCCACATCCCAGACCGCCCGCTGTGCTGCGCCCGCACCTCCCCTGACCCACGCCACGGCTCCTGGGCCCTCAGGCTCACCAAGATGCCACTTTCAGAGACACATAGAATATGAATAAAGACAGCCTCCATTTGGGTGCTTCCTGAGGGGTAAGCACAGACTCTCTCGTTTTGTCTTCATACCAACCTTGGGAGGTAGGTGCTGTGACTCCCATTTCAGAGATGGAGAAGCTGGGAGTCAGAAAGGTTAATTTGCCCAACGCTTCGCAGCTGATGATCAATAGAGCTCAGATTCCCACCAGCTATGCCTGACTGCACATTTCATACACTAAGAAACTACCTTGATATATGGAGTCCCAGGATAAACACATCCCATGTGCCACATAGAGCAGTCAGGGAGGGGGAAGGGGACTCTGACGCACAATCCATTAGGCGGACGGCAGGTGAACGGTATCGCCTCTGTGAGCCAGAGGGCCTGGGCCGCACACTGAGCCTTCCCCCACTGTGTCATGAAAGTACAGCTAGATGCTGCCTCCCACTCCTTAGGAGTTGGACCCATTCTCCATCTCCCAAGGTGGATTCTGCTGCCCAGCTGTGCAGGAGAAAGTAGATGGAAATTCTTCAACCAAGACCCACAAAGTCAGGCAGTACTACTGGGGTGCAGAACAGAACTGAAAATGCAGGTGTACCCAAGGGTTGGAAAGTTACCAGTTTCCAAAACTGGATCTGCAAGCACCTCCAAAAAGGAAACCAGGCCATCTTCACTGGGCCAGGCCAACCAGCCCATCCTGGGCGGCAGTGGCCCCCCAGAGGTCCCCCTCCCAACACTGGCTCCTCCCACAGTCCCTGTGAGGTGAGTACATTCCAACAGGTTCCCTGCAGACCTTCTGGACCGATTCCCTTGCCCTCCCCTCAGCCCATTCTGTTCAGGAAAAGGGACATCACTGGTTCCTCACCCTGCATCATGGCTGTGAACCTGCCCAGAAATTTCCCTTTAGGCCTGGGGGGTTCCTCTCAGCTGTGGTCACTCTCCCTTCCCTGAGGCACCCCTGACTGATCTCCAGGGCAGCACCAAGGGTTGTAATGGCCTCTCTCACCTGCCCATCCTGGAGCTCAGACCCACATGGAGACACGGGGGTGGGCACCTGCCTCTAGAATCTGGGGATCAAATGAACGTCCCTAGGATCCTAAGAAAACCTGAGCCTGGGGGTTTCTATGTCAGCATTTTGGACTCCAGTTTCAGAAACATCTGACTGACTTAAACTGGCTTAAAACAGTGCTTTTCAAACTTTAATATGCATGAGTCAATTAAGGGATCTTTCCGAAATGCACTTTCTGATTCTGTAGGTCTGAAGTGACACCTGAGAGTTTGCATTTCTAGCAAGCTCTCAGATGCTGCTGATACGCTTGGTCCAGGACTCACACCCTAAGTAACAAGGATTTAAAGAGTTAAACCTCAAGGACATGTGTTCCTTATTTATAAGAAGCCTAGAGATAGGTGGCTCCAGGGTTGGCTCAGAGCTAACTGATATCTTCACCGGGCCCAATCCCTCCTTTGCTCTGCTGCCCTCATCATCACAAGATGGCTACCAGAGCTCCAGAATCACATCCCCACATTTCAGTGTCCCAACCCAAAAAGAAGAATGCAGCGGTAAAGGAAGGATTTTTCCCCCCTTTAGCTTTCCTATTATCAGACAATAAAATCTTTCTCATAATCCTCCAGTCATTTACTTACATCTCATTGGCCAGAACTAGGTCCCATGCCCATCCCTGGGTCAATTACTATCAACAGGGATCAGATTCCCAAGATTGGCTTAAATCAATTATGCTTCATCCCCTGGGGCTGGGGACATTTCCACCTGAACAAAAACCAGAAGTCTATCAGCAAGAGAGAAGGGGAATGGTTAAAAAGCCGGCAGCCAACAGCAGCTACATAGACGGGCACAAACCATCCTGTATCCAACCTATTGCCAGTCCTCTGACCCCTTTTGCCCTTCTCTCGAGAGGGAAAGGGAGAGAGTGGGGGAGAGGCCAGCAAAGATTAAAGAAGTACAGTAAGGGGGTTTTAGGGGGCAGAGTGGAATGAAGGAAAGTTGGCAGCCTAAGCAACTGTGGATATGCTGATCAGAATATGGGGGTGCTCAGTCCTGTATATCTTACTCATGGAGGTGTTGGGTGGACCACACGTGCTAATGCACCTAAGAACATCTTATAAACGGTGAAATGCCACAGGAATGCAAGCAGGTGTGGCGGTAGCGGCAATTAGTATCACTCCTCTCCCCCAGGAATGTGGGGAGAAATGGAAGCAGAAAGAATGTCCTCCCCGCAGCCTGCCCCCCAAGCCAGATGACCTCAGTGACGTTGGTGGGAATTGTCCCTGTTCCTAATTCTCTCCCTCTTTGTTGACTGTAACTGCCCAGCAATCAGCTGACTCTGCTGGCAGGGCTGGGTAGGCTGGCGCAAGGCTTCTGCTGGAGGAGAAAGAGGCATTTGTGTGGAGGAGGGATCCCTGCTCCTCAGTGGTGAGAAGTCAAAGAGCTGGAGGCTGGAGGGTACACTGCGTCCTCGGCAGAAGGACCAGGCTCCCCTTTGGGCACTGACTCTGCGACCCAGCATCTCCACACATGCTGCTCCTTTTCCCAGAGATGCTCTTCCCCATGCTGCTCAGACCTGGTGTCTGGCTCCTTCTCGGGGTAGGTAGCACCTCTGCAGAGAGGTCTTCCTTGGCCGCCGAATCTAAAGCAGCTCCCCCATCGGCCTCCTCCCTTCCCCCACCCGTTGCCCTCCGTGACCACAGCTAATTTTTCTTCCTCACCCCATTTGTTACGATTTGTAAATATCTACCAGCTTATTGTCAACTAACCTGAAACTCTGTGAGGGCAGGGACCGTGCCCATGGCGTTGCCACCAAGTGCTCAACACAGGGCCTGGCACGGAGTATTCACACAACAAATATGTGCTGAGTGAATGAAAGCCTGACTGAACGAAGGCAGTTGACACAACCGTCCCCTGCTTCCGGAATGGAAGAACCAGAGTCAACATTTAAATGAAGCAAAAGAAATTTAGTTTAGCTACAAGAAGTAAACTTTCTAGAAAACCTCTGGAAAGGATGAGCAAAGAGTTTGACACATACACATCTGTCATTCAGGGTGAGGGAGGAAGAGTCGTACCTCGAATCGGAAAGGTGGTAGATGGCCTCTGGAAGGTCCCACCTGCGCAGGGATGACAGGACCCTGGCGTCACCCCTGCCCATCACCCCCATCTTGCACAGCAGTTTATAAATTGCCTCTGTTTAGCTCCTCTGATCCTTAATGTTCCAGCTTTTGTTTTCAGAAACCCCTTCAGTTTGGGGGAGGTGGGGGATGGGAAGGGGTGGGACTAGAGGCTGGGATGCTGGGCTCTCCGTCCCTGTCCACTGGGCCATGTGATGAGTGGGAAATTGACTGGAATGCTGAAACCATGACCCTGAACAGCAAACTCGTTCCCTGGAGAGACCGGAGCTTGATGGCAGGGCTGAGTTGCCATCACACCAACCACTCAGGAGCGGCCTGAAGTTCACTTACGCTGTCCTAGTGGCAGCTTGAAAAGGTTCTTGGTGCATCCTGCCTGGGCTAGAGCAACGGGAATAACCACCAGGCCAGTGAGTGCAGAGGAGATCAGTCAAGCAGCCCCTCTGAGAGAAACACAATCGGCTCGCCCTGCCCCCATTCCTGCCCCTCCCTTCTGGCATGCAGGGAGAGCCCCTTGCAATTTTCTGTGATCCCACCTATAAGCAGTGTGTGTGTGTGTGTGTGTGTGTGTGTGTGTGTGTGTTGGGGGAGAGGTGTGTGACCCCACACAGAGGGAAGTTAAAGAAACAGGAATGAGGGCTTGTATCAGGCAGGCAATTAATTGGATTTGTGACTGCAGGCTTCTTTTGGAGAGCCTTGGATTCACTCACCCATTCGTTCATCCATCCATTCATTCACTCATTCAATTATTCACTCACTCTTTTCTAGGCGCTGTGCTAGCCATCAGATTTGAATGATGAACAAAAGCCACACAGTCCTGCCCTCATGGAGCTTGTAATCTACAGGGAGAATCAGAAATGAATTGAATATTCACCGATTGAAACTGTGGTAAATGCTACAGTAAGAGTATGATGAGGTGATGGTGTTTGTCAGATGCCAAGAGGAGCAAGCTTCCCTGAAGATGTGGGAATTGAATGATATCTGAAGGAAGAGGTGGAGTCAGGCTAAAAAGAGAAGCAGAAGTATCTCATGCAGCAGGAATGATACATGCAAAGACCCTGAGGTGGGAAGAGACAAGAAATAGGTGAGGAACGGAAGGCAGGCGTGACTGAAACAGGAAGAGGAAGTGGATGATGAGGCCGGGCCTCTTTCTCGACTCAGCACAGTCTAGGGAAGACAGAAACTAACGGAGCCCTCCTGGTGCCCATGTGCCCGCTGCCCCCCAAGTGGAAGCCAATGAAGCTTGGCCAGCAACTCACTGGGAACAGGGAAGGCCCTGCTAGCTCCCTGGGCTCCCTCAGATGCACGGAGAGTCCTAGACAAACATCCTCAGGGAGCTTTGGAGGGAACCATAGAAATGTGCTGTGTCGGTCTTGTTTCCCCATACTGCCCTGGGGGTTACAGAAAGATTAGTGAAACCACCCTGTGGGCTGGCTCAGAATATAGAGACCATGTTAGCCTGTTGGTTTAGCCCTCCACCTCCACCACTCCCGTCCCTGCCAGGAGGGTCCTGAGGAAGGCACCATCCGTCTTCCTGGCCCAAAAACCAAGAAACCAAAATAGCCTTGTTGAGCCAGTACTCCAAGATCGCCAGGGAGATTTTGTAACTTCAGACTTCACAGGGCCTTAGAGGTCATGCTCTGACTTTTCTTTTTCTCTTTTTCTCTCCTCTTCCCCCTATTCCTCACTATTTTTAAAACAAACTTTTTAATTGAAGAATAGCTTACAGGAAAGGACACCCAACCTAAGTACTAGGTATTTTTCACAAAGTTAGCACTGTTCTAACATATGAATATCAATAGGCTGCAAGAATGTTCCTGGCAACATTGTTTCCAATGGTTCCAAGCTGAGAGAAAAACCCTCCATCAACAATAGAATAAAGAAAATGTAGTATATTCATTGGATGGAATACTATATAGCAATGAGGAATGAATGAACCACAGCTCCACGTATCAACATGCATTCAACATGCCTTGAAAACACTGTGCTAAGTGAAATAAGCCAGACACAAAAGGACAAATGCTGTATGATACCACTTACATGAAAACCTAGAAAAGGCAAATTCATGGATACAGAAAGAAGTTCTTATCCTTGACAAAAAGCAGATCTGAGAGACTAGCAAGAGACGGAAGGGGAGTTATTGCTTAATGGATACAGAGATTCTGTTTGCAGTGATTAAAAAATTATGGAAGTAGTTAGATGCTAGTAACAAACTTGTAGTCTTTTTTTTTTACGTATATGCTATTTTATTTTATTTTTCATTTTGGTGATACATCTAAATTTAGAATTTCTGGGTTATAGTTGTGCATCTATTTAGCTACAGTAGATTCTGCCCAAAAGTTTTCCAAAGTGGTTGTACCAATTTATACTCTCATCAGTAGTATATGAGATTACTACATATCTATGCCAAGCCAACACTTGATATTGTCTCTTTTTTAATAAATTGTAACTAATCTTGCATATATAGTGATGTTTTATTGTGGTCTTAATTTGTGTATTTCTGTGCATTCCGAATGGTTGAGCACTTTTGCATATTGGGCATTTAAATATTCTCTTTTTATATTAAAAAAAAAGAATATAAGTGCATGTTCAAGCTTTTACCCATTAGGAAGAAGGCTGTCTTTCCTGTCCTTCACTCCTTTTCTTTCTTCAGTCCTTTCCCTTCCCTTCCTCCCTCCTTCTCACCCTTTCTCTTTCATTCTTCCACTCATTCTCTCACTCTTTCTTTCTTTTTTGACATAATTTAAACATTCTATAAAAGGACTTTTTGTCATATGTGTATATATGTGTAAAGAAGTAAATTATGTTAATAATAAACTATCTACTAATCTCTTCCTTTATGGTTAGTTCTTTCTGTGTCTCTTAAGAAATTCTTTCCTACATCAGGTTATGAAGATAGTTTTCTATGTTGTCTTTATCATTTTACATTTCACATTTAGGTCTATTGTCCTTCTTGGAGTGGTTTTCATGTTTAGTGAAGATGAAAGTCAAGATTCATTTCTCTATATACATATCTAATTAATTGACCTAACACCATTCATTGAAAAGACCATCTTTTATACTTTATATAACAAAGCACTTGTGCCATAAATCAGGAAACAACATTTGTGTAGGTCTGTTTCTAGACTCTCCAATCTATTCCATTGTTCTATCTGGTTATCCTTACACCAATAACATATTCTTTCAATTACTTTACTCCTATAATAAGTCTTGATATCCAACCCTCTTCTTCGACTGTGATCTTCTTCGAGATTGTCAGTTAGTCTTGGCTTTGCATTTCAATGTAAATTTAAGAATCGGCCTGTCAATTTTCACATACAAATATTACTGGCATTTTGATTGGAATTGCATTAAACTTATCAGTAAATTTAAGGAAAATTGACAAGGTTATAATATTGACTCTTTCAATATGAAAACATTCCTCTATTCACTAGGTTTCTTTTTTACTCTAAACAATGTTTTGTAGTTTTCTTTAGAGTTGATTCCATTTATTTCTAGTTATCGATAGTTTTAATACTACTGTAACAACATCTTTCTTTTTTGCTTTTTATTTTTGTGTTTTTTAAATTAAAATATAGTTGATATACAATATTATGTTAGTTTCAGCTGTATTACATAGTGATTTGACTTTGTGGCATCTTTCCTTAATTTCATTCCCTAATTGCTTTCTCCTAGTATATGGAAATGCTAAGATTTTGCTAAAATTACTTATCAATTCTAATAATTTATTTGTATATACTTATGGAAATTCTACATAGCAATCATGTCATTTGCAAATAATGACTGTTTTCTTTCTTTTCAATTCGTATACTTTTATTTCTTTCATGGTCTTATTGCCCTGTCTAATATATCCAATACATGCTCAATAGAAACAATGATAGCAGACATTCTTGTCTCATTACTTATCTCATGGAGGAAGCTTTCAATATTTCGCCAGTGAGTAGGAGTTTAGAAGACATCTTTTATCAGGAAGCGAAGTTCCCTCTATTCTAATTTCCTAAGAGGTTTTTTTTGTGATGAACAGTTTTGAAATTAGTCAAATATTTTTTTAGCATCTGTTGAGATGATTATATGATTTTTCTCTTTTATTATATAAATATGATGAATTACATTGATTGATTTTCTAATGTTAAACAATTCTTCAATTCCTGGAACAAACTTCACAAGGCCATGACATACTATTCTTTTCGTATATCACTAAATTAATTTTTTCATATTTTATTTATTAGAGTTGCTTCTGGTTTCATGAGGGAGATTAGTCTGTAATTTTTCATTTTTATAATATCCTTGTCAAGTTTTGACATCAAAGTTATGCTGGCCTAATAAAATGAGTTGAGAAGTGTCTCTTTCTGTTCTATTTTTTGAAAGACCTAGTTAAATTGGCAGGTTTTCTTTTTTTTCTAAATTTTTTTTTAAAGTTACTAGTGAAGTCATTTGGAACTAGAGTTTTCTTTATGGAAGATTTAAAATAAGGATTAATTTCTTTAATGGTATGGAATTGTTCCTATTTTCTATTTTTTTATGGTGGTTTTGGTAAATTTATTTTTTTTCTAAAAATTTTTCAATTTCATCTAAATTTTCAAATTTATTGGCTAAAAGTCATTCAAAACGTCATCTTATCATCATTATAATATCTGTAGAACTTGTAGTAATGCCTCCTTTGTTATTTCTGATATCGTTTTTCTTCTTATCTCCTGTTTTCCTGATCAGTCTTGCTAGAACTTTATCAATTTTATTAAAATTTTCAAAGAACCAAACTTTGACTTTGTTGATTTTCTTTATTGTACATTTATTTTCTACTTATTGATTTATGCGCTTTACTTTTTCTTCCTTTAACTTTCTTTGGGATTAATTATTGTTCTTTTCTGCACTTTTTGGAAGGGATACTTAGATAATTGAATTTAAGCCTTAGTTTTTGAATATATTCATTTAAAACTATAAATTTATGAATTTAGGATTTTAACACTTTATGTTCTGGATACCTTAAATGCTCTCTTATACCTCCAAGTAACCACTTTATAATTTTATCCAGATTTTATGCTTCTCACTGGGAATGTTAGTCTAATACATAGTGCTGCATCATAGCCAGAAGCATCAATATGTTATGGATTTTAAAAAATCATAACCATGATGAGAACACATTGAAAAGTTTTAGAGGGTGGGTACCATCACACAATTTTAAACTTATTGGACTTTATTCAACAAAGTTCAGCCACTGGAGACTTTTTATCAGGAGGGTCAAAGCTGCATTTTAGATTTTGATTATTTATACAACTAATACTTACTAAGTCACTATTATGTTAGGAGGCATAATAGTAGTTAGGTATAGATTGTGGAATCAAACTGTCTACATTTAAACATGAGCTCTGATACTTACTAACCATGTGGACTTAGACAAATTATTTAACTTTTCAGAGCTTCTTCATCTGTAAAGTAAGAAGAATAATAATACCTCATAAGTTTATTGTGGGATATTAAATGAGACAATGTCTACTATATCTAGGACAATGCCTAGTACACAATAAAATAGGCAACACTTCATGATTTCTTCAGTAATATTAGTTATATTTTGGAGATAAGAAAACTGGGGTTTGGAGGTAAAGTAACTGTTCCAAGGTCACATAGCTTATAAACGATAGCGTTAGGACTTGAATACAGGTCTAGACGTCTCCAAATCCAGGGTCTTAATATAAATGAGTGTCAGATGAGTTGGTAGAAGATGAAGCATAGCAAAGCGACTTCCGCAATACTCCAAGAATAAAGCCACAGGGGCCTAAATTTAAGTGGTGACAGTGCAAAAGGGAAAGCAGGGAGAAGACCTGAGAGGCATGACGAAGGAAGCACAGGACTTGGTGACTAATTAGATATGGGATGGGAGTGTAGGGCGAGAGAGTGAGGAATCAGATCTGAGTCATGGTGTTAAGCCTGAGTGACTAGAAAGTTGATGATTCAAGAGACAGAAATAGGAGAGCCTAGAGGGGGAGTGAGTTTGGAAGGAGAGGTGTTATTCTCAGCTTTAGATGCATAGGGAGGGAGTCATCAGTTGCAGATGCAGAATCGGAGCCTGGAAAGAGGTCGAGTTGTAGAGCTCATCCCTGGAGAGGAGGCAGTTAAAGAGAGAATAAAGAGACAGGGACAGAACCCCAAGGGTTGAACCTTGGGACAGAGCCAATGTTTATTTATGGATGCTCTAGAAGTGAATAAATAGGCATGTAGATAAGGGAACTGGTGGATATAATCTACTCAGACTTTCAGCAAGCCTTTGGCAAGATTCCATTTCAAAGACTATAAGAAATCAGGGTATGATGGGTACGTGAGGAAAATGGCTTTGTTGGGAGCAAGGAATGGGTGCAGAAACAGAAAATAAAGGATAAGGATAAATGGATAGTCACTTCTTCAGGGAGATAAATATAAAGGATCATGCTAGGTCTTTACTAATGATCTTGATAAGAGCCTTTCCAATAAAATCTCCATGTTTGCAGTTGACATTAAATTATTCCCATAAGTAAAGTACCAAGCTGAAGAGATTAGACTGGGGGAGACCTTAAGAATTGTGTGGATGGGCAAAAACACAACAACTCTGCCGCCAACTCAGTCCCCTCAGTCTCCCTTTCCCCATAGCTGAGGCCTGAGCTGCAATCTCCGTCCTAGTTTGGGGGCAAATCCCTCTGTAATCAGAGGGCCTTTAAGGAGTCTAACCCAACCTCCTAGGCCTTAGCATCAGTTCTTCCCTCTTTCTGAGACCCAGTGGCTACCCTAGGCCCCAGCTTTTGTACCTAGGTCAACACAGTCCAGCAATTGTTTGTTAAGTACTGCTGTGTGTTAGGTGCCATATTGACTGCTGGTATAGTCTCAGTCCCCAAGGAGCTCAGTGAAAGTGCTTACCTTCATTACCTTACAGAACCATTACTTATGGGGCTGGGGAGCTACCTTGCTTTTTCTACTTGTTGTAGAGATAGTGTTAACCAAATATACATATGATCCTCTCCATTTCTAAGCCACTCTTAAAGATAAGTTGGAGCCAAATGATTAGATTTACCTAATAGACTATGAACTAATAGACAACGAGATTATGTCAGCTAACACACTATTCCTCCTCAGGAACTGGAGTCCTGTCTCTAAAGTCCAGCTGGTTGATTGGGCCAGACCAGATATTTGAAGACAATGCTACCGACAGACATTGTCCTCAAATATCACCTGATCCAAGAGCCACTATCTTGCCTCTTCTACTCAGGACTCACTCTAAACTGTGGGACTTATCCCCTACTGCAGGCTTTCCTGAACTGGATCCTAGGTTCCTCTAGGCATCATTGCCAATAGAACTTTCTGCAATGATGGAGAAAACCTATATCTGCACTATCCAATGTAGTAGCCCATAGCCACAGGGGTTATTAAGGACTTGAAAAGTGGCTAGCAAAAAATGAAGAACAGAATGTTTAATTTTATTTATTTTTAATTCATTTATATTTAAATAGTTACATGAAGCTACCATTTGGATAACACAGAAAAAGCACCCCAGAGCACTGTCCACTGCAGGGCTGAATGTACTTCCCTTCATGTGTTCTGACATACTGTTGCTAAAACTTGCAAATACAACCAACTCATGAGAGAGGGTTAAGAAAAAAGTGACAGGTCTGTTTTAATATGGGCAATGTTTAGGGATACAAATTCTATAACATTTAAATAAATTGAAGGATTTGGAGCCCAATCCAAAGAAGGAAACTTGGATTCCTCAAAGATTATTTCTGAGCTCCATGTCTGCTTGTTATAGCCCAAAAGATCTATAAAATATTGGGTAGCTGAAACCATACCAAGCATTAGTCTTGCTTTAAACTTAACTTCCCTTAAACTTAAAATTCTGTAAGAATTGAGACTTTTTCTCCTTTGGGGAAAAAAAAAAAAAACATATAGGAGAGCTATGAAAAGGAGGTCCAGAAGGAGGAGGAAGAAGCTTCCATTTGAGGAAAAACTTGAAGAATTCAAGATTCCTCTCTGACATGAGAGGAAGACATGACCAAAATCCATACAGTAAAGAACAATCTAAACCAAAGTTGCCAAATGTTCTTTTACCGAATTCTAAGATAGGAGATTAAAAGGAGAATAAAATCATAGTGTGTGGTTTCTGAGTTGGAAGCAACATTAGAGATTAAGAATCACTTAATTGCTGGAGACAGAGACCCATTCAAGCCAGTTTAAGGAAAGGGACTTCATATGAAGACACAACAGTCAATTTCACTCATGTACAAAAATAGGAAGCAAGGCTTTGCCAGAACACAAGGGACCTAAAACTGGAATCTCAGGTGTTGAAATTTTTTGTGTGTCCCTCAGGACAGAATGACCTCTTTCCCATCTTTGTTCCTCCCAGTTCTGTCCTCTGCTTTCACCTTACTCTCTCTATATATTCCATGGCTTTCCCGCAACCCAGACTTATAGTCACAGCTTTAGCTTTCTGACCTCCATCTCCACCACACACCTTTCTCCTCATATTCCCCCTGTCATCCAAGTCAATGTCTCAGTATCCAAGTCTCAGATTCCTGGAAGAGAATCTGATTCTGCTTAGCTGGATTCCAGTGTTTACCTCTGTTTCCATCAGCTGTGGTTAGGATAAGCAGAGGCACAGCACAAAGGGCTGCTCTAAGAACTGGGGATGGGTTGGTTCTCTAAGAAGGATGAGGGCTGAGGAGACGATGACTACTTTACAAAAGCCAAGGGAGGTTCAGTGATTTGCCTAAGGTCTTAATTCCTGTGATTTTGCCTATACCACACCCTGCAATACTTGAGTAATAATAGTAATAGTTACCATCTATTGAGTATTTACCACCTGGCAGACACCAAGATGAGTGTTTTTGGTTTTGTTTCCACAAATGTTATCACGTAAAATAGTCACGTATTTTAGGAGTTACGTTTGTTTTTGGTTTTGGTTTGGTTTTGGGTTTTTTTGGCCACGCTGCACAGCATGCGGGATCTTAGTTCCCCAACCAGGGATCGAACCCATGCCCCCTGTGGTGGAAGCATGGAATCTTAACCACTGGACCACCAGGGAAGTCCCCTGGAGTTAGGTATTCTTATTCTCTCCTTTCTACTTATAGAAAAGTGATGCTCAGTGAAGTTAATTAGACTAAAGTCAAATATCTAGTATGTGGGAGAGCCAGGTTTGAACTCTGATATTTCTAAATCTAAAACCTTAACTTCTATGCTAGTCTGTTCTTTACTTCATATAATACGTAATAGTTTATGGAATTTGTCATTTCAAAAGATGATAGAAACAGAAAATATAAATGTATTAGGATAACTTTTTGAGTTGCAGAATAGCCAATAAATTAGGGCTACCAAGGGGATCCCCATATCTGTAAACACAAGATCAAAGACCTGCTCCACCATTCTGTCATTGATTTCCAGTTTCCAGCAAAGCACATAATAAGCATATAATACATTTTTTTTAGAGAGGGAAGGAAAAAAAAAAGTAAAGACAGGTATCAGGGATGATAACTATTCATTCTAACAATGAATCCCTTAAGGTATCTGTTACTAGTAGATAGATTTCTGGGCTAGACAAAACCAATCCGGGAAACTTAAATTTCCATTTAAGGGACAACCCAAGGTAGTTGGGAAACACAAAAAGAAGATACAACTGTCAAAGCCATCAAACACTGTGGAAGTGCAGTAATCAAGGTGTATACTAGGTATTAAGGAAGCCCTAAGGGTTATCTAGTAGGACCCATCCAGACAATGGTGGAGGGCTTCGCATTTCAGGAAGGAGGGACGGCATGAGCAAAAGCGTAGACTTAACATATATACGGTATTGTTACTATGTATAAAATAGGTAACTAATGAGAACCTACTGTATAGCATAGGGAACTCTACTCAATGCTCTGTGGTGACCTAAATGGGAAGAAAATCCAAACAAGAGGAGATATATGTTATACATATAGCTGATTCACTTTGCTGTACAGTAGAAACTAACACAACATTGTAAAGCAACTATACTCCAATTTAAAAAAAAAAAATCACAGCAGAAGCTAAGTGTAAACTGGGGGAGGCGTGGCCACAAGCAGCTCACTGTTACTGAGGATGAGATTAGAGGGGGCGGCAGTGGGAGGTGAGTGTGGAGGAATTGTCAGGAGCAGATCATGAAAGCCTTTTCCACCATGTTAAGCAGCTTGGACTTTATCCAAGTGATTAAAGCAGGAGAAGAACAGGGTCAGATACATGTTTTAAAAATAGATCTTCCTGCTCTGAGGAGGACTGATTTGAGAAGGAAGGCCTAGGGGCCCAGAGACCTATTGGGAATCCAGGCAAGAAATGATGAGGGCCTGAACTGGGGCAGAAGTTCTGGGGAGAATGGAGGGAAGGATTTTGAGAAATACTCAGTAGGTTAAATTGATAGGACTGGTAACTGATGGTGATTAGAGACAGAGGAAAGGGGGTGACAAGGATTCCAAACATTCTGACTTGGAACTGCACAGATGAAGGAGTCAGTCACTAGACAGGGAAGTGAGGAGGGGTAGGCTGAGGGGAGAAAATGCTGGGTCCATACTTGATACATCAAGGAGCTGATGACACCATCTGGAGAAGATGTCTGGAAGGAAGTTCAGGGCAGAGACTGGGCTTGACGTTGCAGATTTGGGAGACACCTGTTAGACCCTGAGCAGGTGAGGTCATCATTGGAGAGCATATCAAGTCAGAAGGGAAAAGGCCAAGAACTGAACTCCAGAGAAGACCAGCATTTCAAGGGGAGGTTGAAGAAAAAGAGCAAAAGGAGACAAAGACAGAATAAGCAGAGAATACAAGGCTGACAATCAAAGGGGGTGGAGTAGAGTGTCTTGCAAATGCAGAAGAGACCAAGGGTCAAATAGAGTAGAAAGATCCAGTTACGTCAGGAGCAAAGTTTACTCTTTGGATTTGGCAATCAGCAAGTCATTGGTCATCATATGGAGACGGTATCCATAAATCAGTGGGGGTGGGGGAAGTGGGTGCAGGTTTCAATGAATGAAGGAGATAATGGAGGTCAGTAGAGGGAAGGGAAGACAGTGATCACCCATGTTAACATTCATGGCCATGAGGTCCAAGTATCCAAGAGAAAGCCAAGTGCAAAGCGGTTAGTTAGAAATGGTGAATATACAAGCACTAGAGGCTTTGCAAAGAACACTTTCTCTGTGGTAGTGGAAATGCAAATCAGACTGCAAAGGGAAAAAGGTTGCTGGTGGTGGGATTGTAGAGGCTTAATGAGCTGATTGGTAATTTGAAATAGAAAAGCATGAGGAAAATAGAGTGAAAGACAAAAGGGGAAGTAGGGTCAAGCTGGTCTTGTGTTTGCTTGTTTGAGTTTTTGCTTTGCTTTCCAGTAGGTGTAACCTGAATATGTTGACAGACATATAGGAAGGAGAAATTATATGAGGAGGGTGATAACTAATGAAACAAGAACTCAAAGGAGACTGGAGGAGATGGAATCATGAGCATTGCTCAGAAGATTTAGCCTTGAAGTTTGGAAGAACAGTTCTTTTTGGACAAGGTGAGAACATGAGAATAGAGGCAGGCATGTATAAATCATGGAAAAGAAGAACTAGCTGTGGTGGCCTCAGCCTTCTTAGTAAAGGAGGTAAAGTAACTTCTACTTAGGGTAGGTGTGTGAGCTTGAAGAGACTTGAGATTGACATAACACCAGGGCAGGGAGGAGCAGGGGGGCAGGGGGGACATTAGGGAGCCATCAAGAGATGAGTAAAAGCAGTTACTAAGTCAGAGAAGGGACTCATTTAAAATTAGACCAGTGTTAGTAATAGAATCAAAAGCCATAAGAAAAGTCCACTGAAACAAGAAAATAAGAAGTTGTGATTAAGAGATTCATCAAAATTACACAAAATTGGAGGCACAGACTAAAAGAAAAAGTTTGCAAAAGGCCCATTTACAAATAATATAAAGAACTTATAACTTTCCAGAGACAATTGACCCTCCTTTCTCACCTCCCCCTCCAAAGAAAAAGCTCTACTGGTGATGATACTGGGCCATTTGGGAGGGAGGGTATGAAAACCAAGGGAATCAACACTTCTGCCCATCAAACCATACAGGTTTTGGCAGCTTTAGCCCCACCGGCCCCTCACCGGCCAGGTCAATTCATCAAACATTATTGAGCACCTTCAAAGTGTCAGCACTGGGCTAAGTGCTTTTAGAGATGGTGGGGAGAACAACACGAAGAGATGCTCTCCTTAGCTTTATCGTGTGGCGCAAGGACTTGTAATCTAGCACTCAGCCTCCTCCCAGAGGGGTCCCCAGAGCCCATTTCTAGTTATGCCTACAACCAGCCAACAAACACTAAACCTTCCCTTGGACAGAACCGGGAAACTGGAAGGGGATTTTCTTCCCCTGAGCTCTGCCTTATAGGACCAGCCCCTATAATAATGGTCCATCATTATTAATTGGCTGCTTAAAATACCAGAAGACACATTCTAAGTGGATGAATCAGCTAATAACAAGGAAATACCTATGGCAGGCAGAGAGGCTGCCAAACATACATGAGTGAGTACGACCCACAACGTGGTTATGCTGAGGACTCTGGACCCCACGGCCAGCCCTCTCTAGAAGCTCCCTGGGCCTGGCTTCCAAGTGTTCTTACCACACAAACCATTTCTGTCACCGGTTTCTCTTGTTACCCAGAAGTCTCCATAATTACCTCACACAAGAGCCAATCACATATAAAAGCCAATGCAAAAATACACGTAGATTTTGTCAGAACTGATATTTAATTACCATGACAGCTTATATTCAAGATACCTGCTGGGAAGTGAGTATTTCCATGCAAATTCCAGAGAGCTGACTGCATCTTAGCCCCAGCTCTGCCTTCTCTGGCATCTCAAAATAACAGCTACCACTTCTTCTACCTTCTCTGTCTAAATCCTGCCTTTTCTTTAGAGCCCATCTTCTCCAGGAGGCCTCCAACGTCACTGTAGTCCAGCTCACACAAGCTCTATCTGCCGACCTGCTATAACATGAGTGTGACATGTTTAATTTTCTAATGTAACCATTTTCTGATGATTTAATTTCCCTAATTTTTAAATCTCTCAATCAATTTAAACTTCTGAATGGAGAAACAATTTTCTTATTTTTCCCCCCCAGGGATTATGACTTAATATTTCTCACTCATTCATTCAACATTTTTTGAGCACCAGCTATTCCGGGTGCTGGGAATGCAACAGTGAACCAGAAAGTCCTCCCCTCAGTGGGCTTAATGTGAGGGACAGAAAAGGAAATTGACTATTTTAGATAAGATTTATTAGGTGCCAAGATAGGGAAGCACCAGGTGAACCCAGCCTTAGTTTCTTTTGTCAGCAGGTGGTGAGGTGGGGTGGGGGGACTTCTTGTAGGAGGTGGTATCCAGGCTGAGTCCTAGAAGTAGAATAGGACTTGTCTAAATCAATACCTATAGTGTGGGCAGGAGAAGTTTTAGTGTTCAAAACTCCTTAAGTTGGTCCACTCTGGGAAACACATGTGGCTCTGTACAAGTGAAAGGTGAGGAAGGGAATGATTAGACAAGGCTTAGAGGAGTTCACAGTCTGGTCCAAGACATGAGACAGACCATATCACAGGCAATACGATACAGGCAGGCTGGATAGGCACATAGCCTAGTTTGGGGGATGGAGGATAAAGGAAGGTTTCACCAGGAGGCAACATCTCAGCTGAAACGTCAAGGTTGTGTAGAGTTTAACCAGGGAAGAGGAAAAGGAAGGGCATTCTGGGCAGAGGGAACTGAACATTCAAGATCCTAGGGACACTGTGAGCTGCAGGGTTGTAGCATGATCAGCACTTTACTTTTTCTTCTGGCTCCTCTTGATACATTCAAACTGTTGACCTTTCTCTAGTTCTGCTTACCTCAGCTTCACAGCCAAGCCATGGTCAGTACTGTCCTATTGGAGAGAGGAAGAGAAACCAGGAAAAAGGAGAATAAGAACAGATTCTCTCTGGGAAGAATGTTGGGTTGAGGAGGAGGAGGGATTCAGTGGAGGAGGTGGTGTCCAGCAGCTACTGAATTTCATTCTCAGAAAGGGCCCTTACGTCGGTAAGAAACTTTCTCACTTGGTAAATTATAACCAGGGCATTGGCAGCAATAAATTCCCTTAAACCTTGACCTCTACCCTATGAATTTCTTGAAGGAAGGGACTGTGATTTTTAGTTTTGTATCCTTTAGTACTTGCCATGACAACTAGTATTATGTTATGTGGGCAGCTAATAAGTATCGAATGACTGTCTGAGCTGCTTCCTACAGGGTTCCGTCCATTACTAAGTGTTAGCTAAGATGTCTTTCATTCAAAAACACACCCCAGGAGACCTAGTCACCAACTATCGCTTGCCTCTTTCAGTCTAACCAAGTCCCTCAGCAAATGGAAGTGGGTGCCGAATGGTTGATCTTCTTTCTCATATGCTTTACCCAGATCACTGGGGGCAGGTAGGGCACAGATAGTGATAATTTATATGGCCTCAAATTTTTACCTTCAACAGTATCTACTTTATTTATACCCCTTTTTCCCTTCTGGTAACTTGGGAGCTGTATACTTTAAATTTTTAATGGTTACTCTTAATATTTTTAACAGGCATGCTTAATTAAACATGATATTTAAACATATCTAAGTTATTTAATATTTCCATTCTTCCCTAAACTAAACATGCCAAAGACAGTAAAATGTCTACCTACCTACTGAACAGCACACCACCCCTTCCCCCAAATCTTGTCATCTAGAGAAGGTGAGGTAGGATATAGATAGGCCTTAGGCTGAGCAGCTGTAACTGGTTTCCTACTGCCCTTTGACAGACCAAATATGGGCACAAGTGAGTTGACTGGCCAGAGACAACACTGGAAAACTGCTCCCACGTAAGCAACCTAAGCTGCCTCTTTTTCTCTGAACTCACTCTGAGTTCACCCATGTACTCTTCCACAAATACTTTGCTTCTAATAAATGCTGTCTCTATTACACAATCTTGGTCTCTTCACTGAATTCTTTCTTCAAAGAAGACAAGGACAAGGTCCATCTTCCAGCCGTTCCACTGCCAGCATCAAAGGGATGGGCAAACTACCATTCCCAGGCCAAATCTGGCTGACCATTTGTTTTTATAAATAACATTTTCTGAAAACACAGCCACATTCATTCACTTTTGTATTGTCTGTGGATTCTTTCAGTCTACAATGGCAGTGTTGAGTAGTTGTGACAGAAAATGTTAGGGCCTGCAAAGTATAACATATTTACTATCTGGCCCCTTACAGAAAATATTTGCGGATCCTCGGTCTAGAATTTTAATTTTGCCCCTTTTCAATGTAAAACAAGGTGTTTTGTTTTAAAACAGTTAATGGTTAATTAAATTTATTACTATTTTATTCATTTCTGTTCTCACCATCATATCTAATATTCCAGATCTTCTCTCTGGATTCTTCTACTTTTTCTTTAATAATTCCTGTGTGTGGTTGGTACATTCTCTTTGCTTTTGCTTAGAGAATGATAGTTTAGCTGGCTATAAAATTTTAAGTTAATGGTCAATTTTCCTTAGCACTTGGAAGATTTTACTCTCTTGTTTTCCTTCTTCTGTTATTGCAAATAGGATAACAGCTATGAGTTTGTTTTTCCTGGTAAAACAGGATGTTGTCTCTCTGATAGCTTTAATATTTATCTTCATGTTCTGTAGTTTAACTATAAATCCAAGTGTGTATTTATCTTTATTCTGCTCAGTAATCCAGATACATTTTTAACTGGAGGATTCATGTCTTTCTGAAAGAAAAACTCAGCTATTTTTTTCTTCAAATATTGCTTCTCTGTCATTACCTCCATTCATTTACAAGATTTCTAACTAGTTTTGTTTCATGGCCTTCTATTCTTCTTTTTTGTCATTTCTTCCTAGTTTGTTTCATATTTTTCATTTATTCTTAATTGATGTTACTTATTTTTATCTCTGTGAGGATTTTAAACATACGTCATTTTAATAAAACTTTGTTAGATCCATATACTTAACTTCATTTGAGTTAATTCATGTTCTTGTTATTTATTTTATTGGCTCTTTTTCTTGCCATCAGACTTCTTCATGTGTTTTAGAATTTGGTTTGCAGGGATCATTTTGATTGGGATGTTTTGTTGTTGTTGTTGTTGTTATTGAATTTTTCTTCTCTGCTTCCCTATCTGGTAATTTAGTGCTTGCCTCCACTTGATTCCCTAGGCCCAAGTCCAGAACCAAGGTTGTATAATATTATTGCTGGATCTGGAGTGATGCTAAGGATATCACAGATGCAAACATGAATTCAGAGGTGGCTTGACATAGTACCTGCTCACAAAGCTATGTTCATTTTCTTCCAACTCCCTGGGGCCACAGCTTCCTATCAAACAGTGGTTCTTAAAGTGTGTTCCTGGAGCAATAGCATCTGAATTCCTGGAAACTAGTGATAAGTGCAAATCCTTCCCCCAGACCTACTGAATTAACACTCTGGGGGAGGGGTTCAGCAAGTTAAGTTCTCCTGGTGGTTCTGACGCACACTCACTGCAATCAGCCTCCAGGCAACTTAGCCAATGATTGCTTTTTCAGCCTCCTTGTGTGAAGGGGGACTTTCACCCAAGTCAGCTCCATACTTCAAACAGTGAGCATGATACTGTTCCCCATCTCATCACCGTTTCCTGCCCTTTGTTTTTTTTCTGCCCTGTTTGTGTTGTTTTCTGGATCTAGTTCACAGATATGTTTATCTTATTTTTGAGCCAACTGATTTCTTGTTGGCTTCCTCTCTCATATTTTATTTGTTATCTCTGTTTTGGGGGCAAAGGGAGAGTACTAAAACTTGAACTTACAAAGACATCCTTAAAGAAGTCTAAAAACCTAATCCACACTCACCTTTTGGATTCTATAACTACACCATTACCTTATTCATTATACACTACCTGACTGGCTAACCTAAATGTTGGCTGCATTCATATACCACATACATTTCACCAGTCTTTGTGATCTTGGTCAAAAAGCTATTCATCTATAAGACAGTAATGATAACTCCCTGAAAGTCTTAATGTGAGCACTAAATCCAATGTCATTTGTAAAAAAACTAGTATAGTGCCTGGCTCATAACTGGTTCTCAATGGTTATTAATCTCTTCCCTTTCTGAATCTTTTTGAATTAAGTTTAATTTAAACATTAAGATTTAGACTACCTGGTTTCCAGTTCACTTACCAATTTGATTTTGATCCAAACTCCTTTAGTCACAATCCCAATTTCATCAGAACATAATAATATCCTAAAAGAGAAATATCAAGAGATTCCTTCCTAGCTGTAAAGCACAGACCCTCACCCACCTCACTCCAGTGGCTGGAAAAATGTGGTCATTGGCAACAGCATGTTATACACAATCTTAAAAGTGATGAATGCTTGCAACCCTGCTCCACATGGAACCCCCAGACCAGAAAAAGGACAGGGATAACAATAACAGTAGTGATGACATTGATGATAGTAAGTATGCCAAGCACTGTTCTAAGCACTTGACATGTGATATCTCAATCTTCATAAGAGTATCTAAGGCAGTTACTATTATTATCCCTGTTTAACAGATGAGGAAATTAGTTACAGAAAAGTTAAATAACTTGTCCAAGTTCGCCCAGCTAAGAAGCTGCAGAACTAGGATTTAAACCAGGTAATGTGACCAGGCACTCGACCTACAGTGAATCCTAAGAATGAGGAATAATCTCCTCAGTCAGTGATCTGGGTCTAACCCTCTTCATTTTGCAGCTCTGATTATTCACAGCCATCAGATCACATTTTCATTCAGTTTCAGCAGCTGGAGTCTACCCAGGCTCTGTTTCCATCAAAAATTTGCAGCAGTTCTCCAGGAAACAGGGAAGAACAGTCCCCTCAGGCAAAATCAGTGGATCCTCAGGACATTTCCCTGGTGGAAACGTGCCGCTGTCTTGATGAATGTCTCTTGAAGCCACTGGCCACCTGTCCTTGAGTATTTTCAGCCTCTTTGTTCCTTTCTCTCTGCTGTGGGTCTGTCTCTGCCCAGCCTTCTCTTTGACCAGCTCTGCCCGTTTTTGTCACTCTCTTTTTATTTCTTTAGCAAATTTTTTTCACAATGTGGTAACAACTTCCCACCTGGTGCCACCTGCAGTGGCACCACCTATATTGAAAAGAATGTGAGTTTACAGGGACTTCCCTGGTGGCACAGTGGTTAAGAATCCGCCTGCCAATGCAGGGGACACAGGTTGGATCCCTGGTCTGGGAAGATCCCACATGCCGTGGAGCAACTAAGCCCATGCGCCACAACTACTGAACCTGCGCTCTAGAGCCTATGAGCCACAACTACTGAGCCCGTGTGCTACAACTACTAAAGCCCATGTGCCTAGAGCCCGTGCTCTGCAACAAGAGAAGCCACTGCAATGAGAAGCCTGCACATCGCAACGAAGAGTAGCCCCCACTCGCCACAATTAGAGAAAGCCCGCACACAGCAATGAAGAACCAATGCAGCCAAAAATAAATAAGTAAAATAAATAAATTTACTTTAAAAAAAGAACGTGAGTTTACAGATTTAAAAAATCCTTTACTTTCACCAATTCTTGATTTCTTCCCCATCAGATAATTCGGTCCCAAAGAAATTTTTGTCCACATTGCTGGTAAGGGTGGTGATCCAGCCACTCCCACCCAAGGAGCAGCTGTCCAGCTTACAGGGGCAGGATTTGGGGTGGCAGGAGGACAGACAGGGATGCTCAGGGTCACTAGCACCTCCGGGTCCAACACTAGACCTCAGAATTTCCAGCAGGGATGACTCCATCTTTCATTGACTCAAAAATTGCTGTGATTTTGGTCTATGAACAGCTTGGAGAATGGGTTAGGATAGAAAAAGCAGAGGTTTTTGATTCCAGCAATTAAAGAAGTTTCAGGCTTCCACACCTGGGAGGAGAAAGGAAAATGAAGGAAGAAGATGGCTCTTCACTGGGGCATAAATGAAGGCAGCTGATCCACACTCAGTAGCTGTAACATCATCCCTGCCTTTTCCAAAGTGTTAATTCATTAAAACTGATGAAGCCCCAGTGCTGCGTAAGCTGAATGCTGATCAGATTCCCGGCATGCACCTGCCATGCTGGCGCTCAGTCTCTGCTGCACCCAAGAGTGAGGAGGGGCCCTTGTCAGCTGGAAAGAAAGGTGCTGGGGCCTCTATGGACCCGACTGTGGACTGACATGAATCCGTGCTTGATTTGCACGCCATGACATGCCATCAAGCTTATGCTGAAATGCACAGACTTCCTCCACCCTCATTCTGTAATGCACCTACTTCCTGCCAGGCCACACTGTCCTGTCTGCTGAGGAGCCCCTGCAAACACCTTTTTTCTAGGGCATATCTGGGTGTTCCGAAGTCACCTGCCCTTCCTTTCTGTTCACCTGGCAGAGGGGAGGAGCGTTGCTAGGGAGGAGTGGGGTAGGGGATGGTAATTCACATATCCTCATCCTCAGAAGAGTATAAATTCTGCCTGTGGCCCTGTTTGGAAAGAGAGCATGAAGACAGGTGCAAGGTGAGGAACAGGTGGGAGGGAGAAATACCGATACTCCCCAATACAGCAACCCACCCATCTCCTTCATTCCAGACATACTTATTGAACACCTACAGTGGGCCAAGAAATGATCTGGGCACTGCAGACGTGTTGCAAAGTAGACAGCAGTGTCCCTACTCTGTTTGAGCTTAATCTCCTGGGTGAGATAGAAAGTTGAGTAAATTAATGTCAAATTAAATAAATTAGGGGACTATAATCAAAGTAAGTGGAGGTGCAGGTTGCATGAACAGCAGTGTTAGTTTCGTGGGGGGGCGGGCAGTGGTCAGGGAAGGCCTCTGTGAGAGATGATATTGGAACCAAGACCTGCAGAACAAGAAGGATGGGTTTGCGGGAAGAGAATCACAGAGCGGGGGCAAGCTCTTGGGAAGGATACTCTCTGAGACTAAGAATAGAAAAGAGGCTACAGTGCCTGGAGACTAATGGGCGAGGGGATGTGCAGAGAGCAGGTAGGGGCTTAGTCTTCATTTGTTATACTTGGGAGGACAGAGATTGTACAGCATTTCTGGGCATATGCATTCTAAATCCTCCTAGGACACTCTTCAGGGTCTAATCTAATATATCCTGCTGTGGATAAAGCCCGCATCCTCCTGTTCAGTCCAGTTTTATTGCCATCAGAGTCAGCACGGTGCCTTTGTGGGGGAGTCAAGTCCCCTCACATCCTGGGGACCACTGAAAGCAGCATCCTCGCCACTGGCTCCATCTGCTACGGAAGAGAGGGAGCCTCATCTTGGCACCAGTTCTCCTGACCCACCACTCTATGCAGACGTCTGGAGCTCTGGCTCATTTTGCTGGAATTGTGTTACAGGTCTTGCAGACACAGGACCAGGACATCACTACTCAAAGGTTAAAAGAAGGACCTCGGATTCTCTAAAAAGTGTGTCTCCCTGAATTTGCTTGCTGTCAGGTCAGCAGACATCAAACAAGAAAACCATGGATCCCATCTGGTTGCCTTCGGCCAGAACCTTCCTCCTTATTTCCCTTCCTCTTCTTGTAGTAGTCTGGCTTCTCTTTGTAGGCTGGCTGCATCTGTGCGCACTCCATCTCATTCAGTCAGCTCCCAGAGCCTTGTGATTCTGCATCTGCTACATGTTTGGTACCCATCCTCCTCTTTCCATTCCAGGTGTAAGTATCCAGGTTCAGCCCCAGCTGATTCTTCCTGCCTCCAGTCATTAGCCTTTCACATCTGGGCTACCTGCTGCTGCCAGGGATCTTCCTCATACACAGATCTAATCACGGTCCTAACCACTTAGAAAACTTTGAAGGTTCCGCAGTGTCAATGTTGAGATTCCTTGGCTTGATTTTCAAATCTGGACCCACCTCTCATCTCTAGTCTTACCTGCCGCTGTGCACATTTGCTAGGGTATCTGATTACTCACTATTCCCAAACCATTACCAGATTTTATGGTTCAAACTGTTTCCTCTGATTAGGGTGGGGTTCCCTTCCCTATCCCCACTCTCATCTCTAGTCTTCTGATACAACCAACTGTAAAATCCCTACTCATTCTTTAAGGTCTAGTCAGAGTGCTGTGTCCTCTGCATTTTGGGTACTTTAGGAGCAGCATTGCTCTTCCCTGGTGCATTGTGTAGTGATTGGGACCCCAGCTGTGGAGTTAGACCCAGCTTATCTAAGTTCTTGGTCTGTGACTTTGACCAAGGAACCGAACCTTTATGACTCAGTGTTTTTTTCTCTGTAAAATGGAACCAATAACATTATACTTCTCATAAGATGATGGTAAGGGATTAAATAAAATAATCTATGTAAAGAATAGCATCTTGCATATAATATGTGTTTAACAAAAATTTGTTAAATGTGTACCCAGTGTCATGCTCTGTTCTAGCACAGGGGTGAATAAGACAGCCAGTATCCCTCAAGGAACTGACAGTAAATATGTAAATGAATCAATTACATAATTTTAGGTACTCATGAGATAAAATAAAATAGGGACATATGGTAGATGCTGACTTTAACTTAAGGTATTTGGGAAATGTTACTCTGCAGAATAACTTTTTAGTTAGTTTTTATTACCTCTATCATAGTCAGCCTGAGGTTACTCGATTCAGTTGAAAAATCAACTTTCCAGAAGGCAATACATGTTGTGACAGAGAGTGCTGGTCACCTGCCTTATATCTGGCCTTCGTCCCTTAACCATATTAACAAAACGTGGATTTTATTTGGGATGTCACATGGGCACAATTCTTAGCTTGCCTTGTAGGTAGGTGTCTTAATCAGCTGTGTAAAAACTACCATAGGCTGAGTGACTTAAACAACAGACATGTATTTCTCACAGTTCTGGAGGCTAGGGAAGTCCAAGATCAAGGTGCAGGAAGATTGGGTTCTGGTAAGAATTGTCTTCCTATCTTATAGACAGCCGCCTTCTCACTGTATGTTCACATGGCCTTTCCTCAATGCATGAGTGTGGACACAGATAAATCTGTCTTCTTTTTATAAGGGGACTAATCTGCCATAAGGTTTCCTTCTTTACAAACTAGTCTAAACCTAATTACCTCCCAAAGGCCACATCTCCAAATACCATCACACTGGGGTTTAGAGCTTCAACATATGAATTTGGGGGAGACACAGACATTCAGCCCATAACAATAGAAAAGTCCACATAACACAATTCTTATGAATGATATGTAAGAGGCAGTTCTAGTGTGAGACTTCCAGGGAAGCTCCCTAAAAGAGGTGGGGTAGACACAGTGGCAGTGACTCTTACACATTACCTCTCTCCTCCCTGCCTGGGACACAGATGGAATGCTAGAGGTCCATCAACCATCTTGTGTCCACTAGGGTTTCTCCTATCCTGAAGGAAAACACAGAAAGATTCTTGGTTTCTGAAGACATCCTAAAGGCATCATAACAGCCCCATGCTCATCCTTTATTTCAGGAGAAAAAGGAAACTTCTAATTTGTCACTGAATGCAATTCCACATACAAAGCTATTGATGCATTAATTGGATTCTCTCACTTAACTAGGACCACCTGATCTTTACTTATTTTTGTAGACTTCACCTTGCCTAACATGATGCTTTGCCCATAGTATATGTTTAAGAAGTGTTTGTTGAATTTTTAACAAGTATTTATGCTCATTTTTTTCCATAAAAATCTCAAAAAGTCTGGACTTTTCTATTTCAACATCTTTCATTCACTGTTGCCTGATCTCCTAATTCCTGGTCTTTAGAGGGTTACCGTACACTTACTGACTGAAAACCCCAGTTACATGTAGACCCTCCTCTCTTTATGATCACTGGAAGGTCCAGTTCATTGTTTGTTCTCTTGTAGCATGAGAATGTCCTGACCCCTCTCATCCCTAGAGCCCTCGGATGGAGCTGACGTCTGGACCAGCTTCTCTCCTCAATCTCTGGTCTCTTTACCATTTCCATTCCTTGCCTTACTCAGACAGAATGCACTTGAGCTCCAAAGTGGTACAGAGGGACACCTGCCCGCCTTGGCCTGAGATGACCTGGATTACATTCCTAGCTCTGTCCCTGACTTATTTTGTGACCTCCAGCAAGTTTATTTCTGTGCCTGAATGTTCCAAGCTCTCAAACAGAGGCAGTGATTCACATCCACACCAGTTTAATGTGTAGATTAAATTAGTTTACCTCATTTTTTAAAGTCTCAGGTGTATAATAAATACTCAGTAGTGATTCTTAATATTTAATACTATTTCTGTTGCTCTTAGTTCTAAAACCCAATTTTCTCTCCCCAAATACATCAGCTTTTTTCCTATACCATCCTTGCTGCTGTACCTGCCTGGCATATTTTGTTTTGTCTCTTATTGTCCCCATTCTCATCTTACCTATTGAAGAGTTGGTCCTTGTACCAGTAAGATTGCATTTGGTTGCAAGTAACAAAAGCTCTAACTACTGTAGACTTTTTTTTTTAATAAGAGTTTAGTTGATTCACCTAAAAAGAAGTTTAGAGATGGGCAGTCCAGGGCTTATGCAGCCACTCAACAATGTCACCGGGGACCTATGTGTCTCTCTCTCTGTGCCCTGCCACCCATAATGTGTAAAGTTGCATCCTCACGCTGGTTGCTTCATGCTCACGACATGGCTGTTGCACCTCCAGGCCTCATGTCCCAAATCCAGGCAAGAATAAGGGGCAGAGCAACTCTTTTTATTCAAGAGAACAAGCTCTTCCCAGAGGTTCCCCTACATCTCATTGACCAGAACTGTAATCATAGCCACCACTTGCTACAAGAGAATGAGGGAAAATGGTATTGTTAACTGGACACATTGCTCCTCTGAACAAAAACTGGTGTTCTGTCCATTAAGAAGGAAACAGAAATTAGGTAGGCAATTAGCACTGTTCACCACAATCCCTTATCCAAATACAATTTTAAAATTACAAAGAAACTCAGACTCGAACCAGTCATATGATTTAATTAGAAACACATGATTTGGGTGGGGTAATTTTTAAAAATGAACTCTATTTTTTTAGAACAGTTTTAGATTCACAGGAAAATCATGACTATAGTGTGGCATTTCTTGTATACCTAGCACCTGGTTTCCCCTACTGTTAACATTTTACTTTAGTATGATACATTGTTAAAATTAATGAACCAGGGGCTTCCCTGGTGGTGCAGTGGTTGAGAGTCCACCTGCCAATGCAGGGGACATGGGTTAGTGCCCCGGTCTGGGAAGATCCCACATGCCGTAGAGCGGCTGGGCCCCTGAGCCATGGCTGCTGAGCCTGCACGTCCGGAGCCTGTGCTCCACAGTGGAAGAGGCCACAACAGTGAGAGGCCCGCGTACTGCAAAAAAAAAATTAATGAACCAACATTGACACATGGTTATTAAGTAAGTCCACAGTTTATTCAGGTTACCTTAGTTTTTACCTAATGTCCTTTTTCTGTTCCAGGATCCCATCCAGGACACCATGTGACAGTTTCTCAGACTTTAGTTATTTCTGATGACCTTGACAGTTTTGAGGAGTGCTGGCTAGGTATTGCATAAAATGTCTCTCAAATGTCTGATGTTTTTCTCATGCTTAGACTAGGATTATGAGTTTTTGAAAGGAAGACCACAGAGGTGAAGTGTCATTTTTATATCATTATCAAGAGTACACACCATCCACATGACTTAGCTCTGCTGATGCTGACCTTGATCTCCTGGCTGGGGTCATGTGTATCAGGGTTCTCCACTCTAAAGTTTCTCTCCCACCCCCCCTTTCCAAACTGTAGTCTTTGGAAGGAGGTTATTAAGTGCATCCCACAAATAGAGAGTGGTGAGTTATGTGCCACATCTTGAAAGCAGAGGATCTACCTAAATGATTTGTAATTCTCGTGCAAAAGAGATTTGTCTTTTCTCCCTATTTATTTATTCAATCATTTATTTACATTAGTATAGACTCATGCATAATTATTCTATACCTTGGGTTATGATCCAATGCTCCTTTATTTGTTTTCTTGCTCAAATTCTTCCAGCTTTGGCCATTGGGAGCTCTTTCAGTTGGCTCTTGTGCCCCCTTGACATAACCTCCTCAATGTGTGTGTGTGTGTGTGTGTGTGTGTGTGTGTGTGTGTGTGTGTGTGTGTGTGTAGTACTTCCTTACTTTCTGCTCCAGGCTTATCCTGTGTATTTCCTGCCCCAGTCCGAGAACCAACCATTTCTTCAAGGAAGTCGGATCCCTTTTATTGGAGAATGGTATTAAAAACCAAGATCTGGGGCTTCCCTGGTGGCGCAGTGGTTGAGAGTCCGCCTGCCGATGCAGGGGACACGGGTTCGTGCCCCAGTCCGGGAAGATCCCACATGCCACGGAGCGGCTGGCCCCGTGAACCATGGCCGCTGAGCCTGCGCATCCGGAGCCTGTGTTCCGTGGCAGGAGAGGCCACAACAGTGAGAGGCCCGCGTACCGCAAAAAAAAAAAAAAAAGGGCAGTTGTCTTTGATTACAGACTTAAGACTTCCTTCCCCATCTCTCAAATGAATAATTATTTCGCTCCTCTGCCTACCTCCAGTTTCTTTCTCACTGTCTCTGCCCACACAGAACTGAGATCAACAGGAATGCTAGGCTTTCAAAAGTTAGGGTGGAAAAAATATAAAAAATAAGAGGCATGCCTCCATAAAAATTCCAGAAGTCATTCGGTTGGAAGCATGCTGAATTCACAGAATTCCTGATTGTTAAAGACATTACGTAGTCCAAACTTTCCAGTTTCTGAGGCTCTAAGAAGTAAAGTGATGGATCCAGGGCCATGCAGTCACAGTTAGACTCTAACCCTCCAGAACTTTCCCTGTTGCCCTCTTCCCCAAAACATTCTGCTGGTGAAGCCCATCCTTCATCCCCCAGGTCAGGGCAGGGCTGGCCACTGCCTCAGTGTGACTCTGACCTGGGAGAAACCCCAGTTTGTGGAGGATGGAGTTGGCTGATGACATTCTAGAATAAATTTTCAGGGTTGTATGATGGGAAAGATAGAGATGTCAGCACCAAGGAGCCGTGTAGAGAGCAGTTCAGGCCTCAGTTGGGCAGGGAGGTAGCATCCTTCCTCCAGATAACGAGGCACTGACACAGGTGCTTTTCCTCAGGGGTCCCCTGGGTCCCAGCTGCCTCTGCCACCCCTATTGGAGGAAGAACACCGATTTGGGATGCACGACTGTTTGGTTGATGTTGTTTTTCTGATGTAACCCCTGTTGGTTTCCCTATCTCCCTTTTCTCTGCCTCCTTCCCTCCCTCTTGGGAGCAATTGATATGTCTCTGGCTCCTTTTAGATGGGGACAGAGTGCTAATTAGCTGTCTGATTAATCCCCGGCCACCTGTCCCAGGGCGCTAGGCAGTAAGGCCAGACTGGGCGTGGCCCCAAACTCTCCAGGGCAGGCGAGTGTCCCAGGGTCTGGGACAATCCCGCATCTTACGTGGGGCCACGGTTCAGGCTACATGATGTGTGGGAAGGAATATTCTGCTCCAGCAAGTCTGGTCCCTTCCACCCCACTTCCTTTACACCAGCCACTCAGCTGATTCGAGGAAATGCGATTCCTACAGCCTTTGGGGGTTTTTACTTCATTTCTTCCCTCCAGTTGAAATCTGTTTTCTGTGAAGAGAGCGCATCAGTGATGAGCTTCCCAGAGGATGCCTCAGCAGCTGATGCATCTCAGGAGTGGTTCACTCTCTTCCTTCTCACCCCACTTTTACTAGTAGAACTCACACTCACTCCAAGCCTCAGGGAGATCATTGAAGCAAAACATCTCCAAGGAGTTTTCTTTCTGATGATGGCAACTCCCTCACTTCCCTTTCCCCGCTCAAACCACCAAATGAGGCTTCAGCCCCTCTTCCCCATAGTACTACCCCTATCAAGGTACTACGTGCAGTGTCCCTTCCCAGCCTCCACTGCATTCAGCACAGCTGGCCTTTTCTTCCTTGAATCATTTCCTCCTCTTGGCATACAGGACACCAGGCTTTCCTTCTACCTCGACGTTGCCTCCCTCTCAGTCTCCTTTGTGGGCTCCCACTCCTTGCTAGACCCCTTCTCGTCTCCATCCCCACCTTCCCAGGAAATGAGTTGTCTGGCCCCATGGCTTAATACCATCTATATATTTAATGTATGTATGTAATACCATCTACGTGCTGAGGACTCCTGGACCACTCGCTCCTCTGTGCTCCAAATTGAAATGCCCAACAATTCAGTATCTCTGCTTGAAGAGCCGGGCTCAGGCCCGGGGTCTCCTAATAAAATTCAGGTCATTGTACTGATCACCATTAAACTAATTTAAACATTGTGACCAGGCGCTAAGTAGTTTTCTGCTTTTTATATCGTTTTTACTTCCTTCTCCTTCTTTAGATTTCCTGCCTGATCATATAATGATGAATGATGATAGTAAGAAAAGCAACTAAGAGTTACCGATTTCTCACTGGGTGTCAGGCCCTGTGCCCAGCACCTTATATGCATCATTCCATTAAACACACATAGCAACCCGATGGGGAAGATATTTTTATGCCCATTTTGCAGCTCAGAACATTCAGGCTTAGAGAAATTAAAGTGCTTGCTTAGGTCACAGGACTGGAAACAGCAGAGGCAGAATGAGAAACCTACTTTGCTTAACTCCAGAGCTCAAACGCTCACATCAGCTCCTTACTAACTGCCTCTTCCTATGAACCCATACTGTGGCCACAACCAGTTTTGCACCAAACCTCCTTGTTGAGGTCACTGGTTGCCCCCTCCAGGCCTGCCACATCCTCTTGCTTTTGCATCTTGATGTGGGAGTTCCTGTCCATGTCTTAAACATCCTAGACACTGAACCGTTTAAAAAAATAATTTTTGCTCCCTGATGAACCGAGCACAATTGGTGCTGAAAAAAAGGGGCAGAGGGAAGTCAGTTACAAGAAGGATTTAGAGGGAGAAAGCTTAGATCCCAAGGAGGCTGAACCCTATCCCACAAGAAGCGAATTGCCTGGGGATCAGTATGTCCAGGTGTGTCCGAGCAACCAAATGTAATCAGATGTCAAAGAAATCTTTTAAGCTGACTCAAATAAAAGCCCAGAGAAGGTGGAGGACTTGGATTGAGATGGAGATCTCATTACATATCTCTCTGGGGAAACTCTGTCTATTCCTTCCGTTTCTTGGGTATGGTGAGAGAAAATTCTATTTTGGCCCTATTTGAGAACTCCCAACCCAATTATCTTGACACATCTCTAGGTCTGGCAACCATGGTGTTCAATCTGAGTTCCATGAGGCCTTGGGGTTCCAGTAGAGTCTTGGGGTCTAGAACAGTGCGGCCTTCAACAGGAGCATCTGCAGTTACCTCTGATATTGGAGTTTCACATAAGATTTCATTAATTAAAATTTTTAAATTAAGAAGATTTTTTAAAGAAATTTAAAAGAATTAGAGAAAAAATGCAAGAATTAAAGAGAAAGAATTCTGTTTTTTTCAAGAATAAAATATATTAAAGACAGCAGCTTTTAAAGTGAGACAGGCCTGAGTCGGCATCTTGATCTTGCAATTTACTAATTAAAATCTTCCAGCCTTCACTTCCTCCCCAGTAAAACAGGGATGATGGTGTCTACATCTCCAGTGGTGGTAAGAAGTAGGTGAAATAGGATGTGAATAGTCCTAGCAGAGCACTTGTCAGGGAATAAACATTCGCTAAACTCCACTTTTCTTCCTTGTCTTCTCCTTCATGACATCCTGTCACACAGCCAAAATGATCACTGAAGGTTTTTTTTGTTTGTTTTTTTTGTATTTTGTGGTACACGGGCCTCTCACTGCTGTGGCCTCTCCCGTTGCGGAGTACAGGCTCTGGACGCACAGGCTCAGCGGCCATGGCTCACGGGCCCAGCCGCTCCGCGGCATGTGGGATCCTCCCGGACCGGGGCAAGAACCCGTGTCCCCGGCATCAGCAGGCGGACTCACAACCACTGCGCCACCAGAGAAGCCCATCACTGAGGGTTTTAACGTGTGGCTACTGCCTCTAAATAGACGATGTTTCCATGGTATCTCTAACAATCAGTCTGATAAGGCGGAAACATCCCATTTAATAAGCCAAAAAGCACTTGACTGCCCCAAACGGCCATCAGAGAGCCTTGCCTCTGCCGAGCCCATTACCTGACTCTTCGGGACATTGTTGAGCACCTCCCAGACTCTTCTCTGAAATGCAGCTGGCTGAGGAAGTGGGCTGATAGCTCCCCAAAGCCAGCAGCAGCAGGCATAGAAACAGCCCAGCAAAAGAAAGGCGGTGAGGCTATTAGAGACAGATACCCTGACAGCAAGAGGAGTGAAAGCTGATCTCCTGACATTGAAGGAGTCAGAGCAACTAAAAAGCAGTGTAGACATAGATTACAGTTCCATGAGATTATGATCAGTAGCTTCTGGTTAAGGAGGAAGGCGAGTGTGTAATGCGTTTTTGAAAAATGTCTACTAAAAATGATTAATATTTTTAAGAAACGATTCTGGCTCTTGAAAGGATAAGTTTCAGTTATCTGGCTAGTTTGCATATATTCCAACAATGCCCAGTCAAATGAAGCATCATTGCACTTGAACTCAGTCCCTAGACTTGTGGGTCTGTTTTAAGCGATGGAGTGAGTAGGGACAAGATTATTGATGGATCTCAGCCCAAGGGGGAGATGCCAAGCTTCTTGGGGAAGTTCCCCAGCAAAGCCCAGGAGTCGGGCCCACCCTCTGGAACCAAGGAAGGGGAATGAGGGGAGGGAAGACATCCAAGCTTGAAATGGCAGATGGTTAGATCCAGAGCGATGTGCGATTCATTAGGTTTTATATATCTTCGGTGAACAGAGATGGAAGAAAGCAGCAAGTGTCAAATTACGCATTTAATTATGTTTTAAAACACTCGCTTCATAGGCCTTGCATGGCTGTAACACGACGTATCATTTATCCGCAGGTATGAAATCCTCACCGAGCAAGAACTTCAGGACAATGGTCAATCCGTGAGAAACGCCGAGGGTGTTAGGGTCAAGATGTGTTCTCAGACTTCCCAAGGCGGGGACACACCTGGACACAGCACCGCCAAGGAGCCTCACAACCCAAGGCGGGCAACCCAACGGCTGGACTTGGTGGGGGAGTAGTTCCGGCTTCCAGGGGCCCCAGGAAAGCTGCCAATCACACTCAACAAACATTTGTCCTTTGCTGGAGATAGTTTGGGACAGTGGTTCTTCCAGTGTCCCCAGTGAGGATCTAATCAGGGCTGCTGGGATGGGGGACCCAAATGTGTGAATGTACAAAATTTGCATTCAATTTCAGGGGAGTCCCACTCTTCTTGAAGTCCTGGTTAAAAGAAATAAACAAAAAAAACCCAGCATCCTAGCCTTTCCATGTCTTCCTGCTTTCCACTCTTACCAGCTTTCTTATTCCCCACCAGCCCTTGTTGACATCCCTCCAGCCCCAGCCTCTGGTCTGGGGCCCCTGCTTGCATCCCCTGTTCACAGACTCTGAGCTACTCGTTAGGGATCTTCCGTAGTAACGTCCTGAGGGACCACCATTCTCCTCCCTTCTCCTCACCCTTCTCCTTGACTGGGCTTCTGCAGACACTTGATTCCCTTCTGAGAAGGGATGTGTCATCCTCAGGCCCTGGCCTGCATCCCACAGGCCTGTAGGGTTCCCAGGCTTCCTGAAGGACCCTTGACTCACAAGGCAGCTCTCACGTTTCCTCCAGCAAACTGACCTCCTATCTCCAGCTCCAGCTCTCCTCTCTCTCTCAAATAAAGCCAGGCCTCTGAAGCCAGGTAGGACTCTCCAGACCACAGACAGTTACCTGTGCAGGTGAGAGAGTGACTTGCCCAGGGTTACAAGACAGGAGTGAGAGGGATACTGGGACATGGGCCTCTGGCGTTCAGCACCATTCCCTCCGCCCCTGCCCCCGCCCCCGCCAGCAGGCCTCAGCCTCCTTTGTGCGGGATGTCACCAGTAATCTGTTACCAAAAGTAAGTATTGACATTTACAAACTACTTACTTTATTATAAATTTAGCTGGGGAAGCAGAATAGCAAAGTTGTTGCAAGCAGGCACTTTGGAGTCCAGCAGAGCCTGAGTTCTGGTACCGCTGATTGGTTTTGTGACCTTGGACGATTTCCATCACCTCTTTAAGCCTCGATCTACTTGTCTGTAAGATGGAATGATAATAGTATTTACTTCCTAAGCGTTGTTGTGAGGAATAAATGAGAAAAGATATGCCAAGTGCTTAGCACAATGTCTGGTCTAGAAGCAGCTAACAGTAAATGTCGGCTAAATCAGTATTCGTATTCAAACGTGTTTATATATAGAAATAAATTCAAGAAGCTGCCTGTAATAACGGTACCCTTACTCTCTTTTATTCTGACAGGCTTTCCTGCAGCAGGGGGAGAAAAGGGTGGAATTGCAGGCTGTACAGAAGGAATTGTATGTAACAGCAGCTTATTTTTTTGTCACATCCACGAGGGAGTCATCATCGCTGATGTGCTAATAGTATTTGTGGTGGTTACAACTGATGCTAATGCCTTGTTTCCCCACAAAATAAATATAAGTGTGTGTGTGTGTGTGTGTGTGTGTGTGTGTGTTTCCTGCCTCGTTTGGCTGCCCTGGGAGAGTGTGTCTCAGGCAGGAGCCACATCTGTCAAGGATGTCGGGGCAGAGGGACGCCGACAATGGACCATGCCACGTGGTCCCGGGGTCCCTCTGTAAGACCTGAGCCGTGAATTAGGTTCTGAAGGCGGGGCAGGGGGCTCGGGTGTGGAGGGGCAGCGCTGCCCTGCAGGCTGGTTCTTCTCCCCTCCCCCCCCCACCCCCTGCTAAGCCAGGGAGCCTGCATCCTCTCCCCAGTGAATATGGAGGAGGCTTCACTCAGGCTGATTGCAATTGCACTGAGGCTTTGTATCTCTCCACCTCTCCCCTACTCTCTGATGGGATGTCACTTTTTTATTATTATTATTCCCTCTGTGTTGACAAGTGATTTAAACACTTCACAGGAGAAAAGAAAAAAGAGGGTGGAGGTTGCAGGGGGAATCTTTCCTTTGAATCCAGGGTGTTCGTTTTTTCAGATTAGCAAATAAATGGCTACGAGGGTATAATTAAAACTAATAGGTTAATTAGGGAACATTTAGATCTTTCTGGAAAAAATAATAAAAGCCAACAACTGTCTCCTTCTGAGGCAAACCGGGTGCGTAAGAAATAACCCTGCGTGGAGGAGTGAGGCACTTACAGTTTATTCTGTCCCCACTTCAAGGCTCCACAATCACTGTGAGTAGCCTAGTAACCAGGCAGACTTGTCCCTGCAGACCAGGGGGAAGGGGTCTGGAGCCGGGCTCCCTCTCGGGAGGCAGAACAGCTGCTGCCAGTGTCAAAGGAGCCTGGGGCAGCGGCGCCCCGCGTCCACCCTGTCTCTGAGCGCAGGCTCTCGCTCCGTTCTTTATCGTGGTCTCTCTCTCTCTGCCCTCTTCTGCTCAGCTGTGACTGTCACTCAGCCTGACCCAGTCTCTCCGTCCTCCAGACAATGGGATTTCAGAGTGTCTAAGCCAGGACAACATTTTCTGGTGGCAGAGTAGGGGGACAGGGGGCGGGGGGGCACAGGAGGAGGGAAAGGCCAGTGGCTAAGTCAAGTCCACTTCAGTAGGCTGCTCCTCTGGGGCAGGAAGGGCTCTGGCTGGCCTGGAGGAGTGGCCAGGTCAAAACCCTCCACCGATCCCTGGGTTCTGCTCACTGAGCCAAGGATGCCTTGGATGCAGTGGGATAGGGATACAGGCACTGTGCTTAATCAACCCTGCCCAGGCGGGGCCCAGAGCTCGGCGAGGGGGAGAAAAACCCAGAGCCACAGTCAAGCCCCTGTGCTTTCTGGTGCAGCATATCCGGAGGCGAAACTTGAGTCGTGTCCCAGAGCCCTGCTGGCGTCAAGACCTGTTGGGATGGACGATGGAAGAGCCCTGATAGGGGTTGAATTATGTCCACCCCCACAAATATACGTCGGAGCCCTAACTCCCATTATCTCAGAATGTGACCTTATTTGGAAATAAAGTCATTGCAGAGGTAATTAGTTAAGATGAGGTCATACTGGAGTAAGGTGGGCCCCTCATCCAATAGGACTGGTGCCCTTAGAAGAAAAGGAGACACACAGCGAAGATGACCACGTGACGGTGGGGGGCAGAGATTGGGGTGATGCTGCCACAAGCTGAGGAAGGCCTGGGGCTACCAGAAGCTGGAAGGAGCAAGGAAGTACCCTCCCCTGGAGACTTCCGAGGGAACGTGGTCCTTCCAACACCTTAATTTGGACTTCTAGTCTCCGGACTTCGAGAGAGAATACATTTCTGCTGTTTTAAGTCATCTAGTTTGTGGTGCTTTGTTGCAATAACTCTAGGAACCAATACACACTCTCAGCAGCCATTTGACACAGTGACTAGTAAAATCTCAGATTCAATCTAGCAATGAAATCTCAGCCCAGACACCTGGACACAAAAAAGCAGGTCTCAGAGTGATCACACAAACTGTCGTACCATGGAAGGTTCAGGAGCCAGAGCCCTGCCCTGCGCCAACCCCCAAGAGGTCTCACTGGCCACTTTGACAGTCAGTAGAGATGCCATCTCTCCTGAGATGGACAACATACACCCTGAATAAAAGAGTCAATTTCAGGGGTTTCGGAGAAAAGGGGACAAATCAAATCTTTTTCTTCCGTTGTCCCATTTTTATTAATAGTGATGATACCTCTCACTTCCTGAGCACTCACTAGGTACCAGGCATTACACCAAGCGCTGTATAAGGATGTTCTTACGCACAGGTGCCCTTAAGTAAGCCCTGCAGTGCCTGAGGGTCCACAAAGATGATGCTCTCCTTTTGCACCAACCCAGCACGTCAAACCTGAGGGAAACGAGGGAGGGGTGGCTACTTTTCAGTTTTCTAGAGTCCCTGAAATGAAAACTTATGCACCACTATTTTCCTTCATAGATATCCATTTACTCAACCTAGTTCCCATTTTCTATAAAGTAATTTTTCGATTTTTTTTAAGTTGGTGCTACTTTCACAAGATTAAAACAAAGAAACAGAAAAGCTACCTTGCATGAGAGAAGGTCCAGAAAGAACTAGAAAACTATCTGGTACCTGAGACACAGTTACACCAGATCAGCTATTTAAATCCTATTAAAAATAAATGATTTAAGAACTCCTCTCCAGGGACCCCCACTCAAGTAGAGGGGAGCAGGGGCAGGGAGCACAGGAAAAGTCTTGTGAGGAAATGGTAAATCAGTGTCGTCACCTTCATCTGCTTCTATGAGACCACTGAGCAGAAGAGAAGCAAGGAGGCAGGCAGGAAGAAGGGGAGACACTTTCCTGCCGACCACTGCCATCACTGACCACAGACGGGTGGTCACCCACCCAAGAACTATCCAGGGCAGGAACGACTCAAGGACCAGAGACAAGCCCACCTTGGGAGTGAGCGGAGCTAACACTTCTTGGAAACTGGGCCAGAAAAGGAGGCTGGATGTTGAATTTCCAGTCCACGGAATTAAACCTGGTAGAATAACCTCCCTCCTCCCACTAACACATCCCTCTCCACAGTGGACACACTTCTTCTTCCCCTAATGGGTCTGTAAATCCAGATGCATCCCAGATTCGCCCTAGGGCTGTGATCTTGGCCGTCACTTAACCTCCCAACCAAGGTTTATCCTTATTTTCAAAAGGTAAAATAAGAATCAAAAAATGTAAATTGCTTCAGGGTTTTGAGGACAAATGGCTTAATGCCCATTCACGTAAGGTAAAAATTGCATGAGGAATTATTATAATGTGTAAACTGTTAGCAGCTACAATACGCAAATAATAATAATTATTATTATCACTATAGTTTTCCAAATATTACTGGAGCTTCTGGAACAGTAAGGAACATTTCTAGGCTGAGAAGGGTGGGAGATCCACTCATTCTATCTACTAGTTCTTCCTGATTTGGCAGCCCAGCCGGTAACCTACATTTTCAACTTGCAGAAAAAAAAGGAAAATACAGGTCGAACCCCAGGAGGGAAACCGAAGGAAAAGAAGAACGAGGGAAGTGGCTAGAATCGAATTGCAGCTAGGAGGTTTGATTTTCTGTATTGAGTTAAAGGTGTCAAGTCCAGAGAGCAGGTATATCAATAGTTATTGTATTTACCCAACAAAAAGAGATTGTGTTAGACTCCTACTGACCCTCAGCTAATCCGCTTCCCAGCAGGTCTAGGAAGGGGCTGTTTGCTCTCGCTGTGAGCAGTTTTTGCACCTAGAGGCTGCAGCAAACACTGACTGGAACAGAGCAAGCTCAGAGACAGCTGCCCCTCTCCCAGCCAGAAAGCTAGCAGGAAACACCTAGAGGGAAGGGATTCATGAACCTCACTTACTGCTTGGGGAGCCAATCACAGGAGCCCGTTCAGACAGACAGCCAATCACAGTGCTCGGAAGGACAGGGACCAATGACCTTGCTCCCCTCATCTAGGCCATTTCATCCCAAACCTCCTCCTGCCGGGGGCTTGTTTACCAGTGCTGCCAGTGGCCTTCGAAGCTGGAGGGGAGGGGCAGCTGAGAGCCCCAAGCCAGGTCAATTTAAAGAGCAGGCTCAGGCAGAAGGGCTGGAGAGAGCAAGTGATGGCAAACACGCAGGCAGAGCCCAGCTCCGATTCATCAATCCCACAAACATTTATTTACAGGGTACCGCCTCTGTGCCAGGCACTGGGAAAAAGAGGGACACAGTCCCCTCAAAGAGCTCAGGGTCTCGTTAGGGAGACAGAGAAGTAAAAAATACAGGCCTTGTATTAGAGTGTGATGGGAGCCAAGCCAGAGGCACCAGGTGCTGTGAGAGCAGACAACCTCGTGGGGATAGGGCATCTGGAAACCCTTCAAGAGGATAGTGGCACTCAGGGGGCTGTAGCCCCAGAAGGCTTGAGCCCCTCATCACATTGTACCCATTGGTTTGCTAGGGCTGCCATAGCAAAGTACCACGGACTGGGGGGCTTAAACCACACTTCTGGAGGCCAGAAGACTGAGATCAACGTGTCAGCAGGGTTGATTTCTCCTGAGGCCTCTCTCCTTGGCTTGTAGGTGGCTGCCTTCTCCCGTTGTCTCCGCGTGGTCTTCCCTCTTTACCCACAGACTTGTTCAAATGTCCTCTTCTCAGAAGGACATCAATCATATGGGATGAAGACCCACCCTAATTTTACCTCATTTTACCTCTTTAAGGCCCCACCTGCAAATACAGTTGCCTTCTGAGATACTGGGGCTTAGAACTTGCACATATGAATTTGGGGAGGAACAATTCAGCCTATAACATCATCATTTTCCACAACTATTATGAAACCCCTATTAGCCACTTTCTCCCCCAGAGCACATAGTGACGAGGGGCTTTTTGTCCCCTAAACCTCCTGTATCAAGTGCCCGGTTGACTCACTCCTGTCAGCCCAGCAGGATGATGAAGCTCTGTATCTGCCTCTTGAAGCAAGTGCCTCATCGCTCATCTTTGTCCTCAGAAAAGCTACATGTTGATGAAAGTCTGGGAACAGTCTCTTTCTACTGCTCACCAGCCCTGTTCGCTGGCCTCACGCCCAAGGAATTTGATGTGTCACCGTATCTGTGATCAGAACTGGTGTTTCCCTTAGGCCTGGCAGGGAGCAAGCCAGCAGAGTGGCCTTCCATCAGTCAGGGCCCACGCTGGTCAGGCTGGACACCCTGGGGAGGGCACCGATGTACCTGAGTCTCCTGCCAGGGGACAGAAGGGATGTTCTGTGATCACTGAGACCATGGGGCGGCCAAGCAGGGTCTGCACAGTCTACTTGAAGGTAAGGAGGCACTGGTCTGCATTCTACTGCTCAGCATCCACTCAGTGTCCGGCACTGGCACTGTGCTAGGAGCCAAGGAGAGAGATGAATGGGTCATAGTTTCATCCTCATGGAGCTTACAGTCTCCTGGGGAGGACAGCACATAATCCAGTATAGGTCTGTGGTTGAGTTACAGCCATGGGACTCAGGGAACAGAGTCAGGACAGCTGGCCCTGTTTCAGGGTTCAGAGAAGCTTCTGGTAGGAGCCGAGGCCTGAACAGAGTCTGGAGAGATTGATGGAATTATGCAGCTGATGAGGCCAGTGGAGAGAGCCAGATGGTCCAAGCAGAGGGTTCCAGTAGGCAAGGGCAAGGGGATGGAGAGATGAAGCATCAGATGTCTGGGAAGAATCTTATGCAGTCCAGTGTAACTGGAGCCTAAAATGTGAAGGAGAGAGTAGCAGGAAGTGAGATGGGAGAGATGGCCAAGGGCCAGGTTATAGAGCACTATGTGAGCCATGCTAAGCGGCTTGGACATTTCCTGTGAGCTTTTAAACTGTGTTTATGGGAGCACTTGGCGTCTTTCATGCTTTGGTATAAGAAGCAAGACTGTGCAAGCGAGATACTCATCAGAGCACCTTGGCTCTTACCTCTTTTATATGTTGGGGGTATTTGAAAAAGAAATTTTCTAAAGTTTAAAAAAATCAACAATTACTATTGTTTTAGCTATTGAAGAATCCTTGTAGAGTTCTAAGCAGGGGGTGGCGTGGTGGTAGTGGGGTGTCTGAAATGGAGGGGTGCAGGCCTGGAGGCAGGGGCACCAAGTAGCAACTTCCAACTGCTTCCCCCTCCCTTATTTTTAGTCTTCCCCTTCTCCCAGATAGATTTAAATGCACCAGTTAGGAATGTAATAATTGAAGAAAGAGAAATAGAAAGGAGCTGAGAGATTGGAGAAAGGGTTAGGAGGTGAAATTGGTGGGATGTGATACGTGATTTAACATGGAGAGTCAGGGAGAAACAAGTGTCTAGAATAAATATTGGGTTCATGGCTCAGGCGACTGGGTGTGCACCGGTGCCTTTAACTGGGAAAAAGGAATAAAGGAAGGAGCTCATCTGAGCAGACAGATGAGGAGTAGTGTGCTGGCCATGCGGCGTCTAACGTGCCAGGGGGTCATCCAAATGGAGCTGCCCAAGCATCTGATTGAGTCAGATGCTTCTTGATACAGCCCAGCCCAAATGGAGTGCCTTGCATATTGTAGATAGGTGTAGGTAGTACATTTTTTTTAATTTACAGATAAAGCCTTCAAGGTTTTCTACAATCTCTTCTCGATCTACTTTTTTATCTCATCTCCTTGTACTTTTCAAAAGTGCATGAAATCAGAATAGGCTGATCTTCCCTGTCCATAGATGCTCTGCTCAGATAGCTAGGTTTCTTCATTGTCCCCAAACGTATGTCTCCTTGCAGCCTCTGGAATAGATAGAGAGATGATGGAGAAATAGAACTGATATCTCCCACATGGAGTCCATAGAAAATGTAATAAAAAGGTATGCTACGTGGCACACTGTTCCTCTGTTTCTGCTAATGCCTTTCTCCCACTCCTTCCATCTGTCTGATGTGACTCACCCTACCAGACCCTGTTCTCTGTCCACTTTCTCCATGAATCCTTCTCCGAGGAGGGCACAAGGAGGGCAAGTAACAGGTCAGTTTGTTTACAGGAAGTGTCCATGACTTCCGTAGGGGAAAATTCATTTTTTAGAGCACCCCTTTCTCCTGGTTTCATTTTCCTGGTGACTCCCCATCTGGGCATCCCAGTCCCATAGCACAGGGATCAGTTGCCCTTGTCTCTAGTGAAGGGGAGCGCTGACCCAGGAAAGGCCCTCATCACAGTGCTGAGTATTCTTGGAGAGCCTGGGCACCTTTTATTCTGTGTCAGAGGCATCTAGCTCACTGAAAGTTCCTGGACCCAGCCAGCCCGTCTGTCTATCTGTATAGCTATGTCAGGGTCTATTTCTAACCTGTTTGGTGTTTCTTTGCCCTATCTCACTATTACTGGGTTTCCATTGTGTCACGTGATAAGCTTGCTTTCCCCCTGCCTTATTTTTAGCCTGCCCCTTCTCCCAGATGGATTCTAATTCCCCAGCCCTGAGCAAATGCTTAGCAACAAAGCCCAGGAGCCCAGGGCCTCTTTCCAACTCTCCAAGCAGCACCTCTTTCAATGGAGAACTACCTCTTCAGTGCTTTGTTCCATGAGGAACAAACATAGAGGGTTACTCTTAATTCTACAACACTAGCTGGTGGCTTTTCCCCACTCCCGCTCTCCTGTCTTAGTTCCTCTGCTTTTTAGCGTGTCAAGATGACTCCAGCACAGAAAATTGCCTCTTCGGGGGCCAACCAAGATGTTCAGCTCATTTTTTCCATGTACTGTCTTGCATCAGATCAATAGGCATTCTTTCCGCTCCTCCCAAATACAGAAAGATTTATATAGCCCACATGGTATACTTATAAAATACACATGAGACCTGATAAATTATACACTATTTATTATGCTACTAAAATGATACCTTTTGCTTAATTAAAGTAGCCATATGCTGCAGTGCAAATCATTCTCATTCATTAAAATCCCAAAATATGTTAAAAAAAAAAAAAAAAAAGGACAGCCAGCAGCAGTTTGGAAGAATGCAATCAGATCACACAACCTTGAGGACATAATTGCACTAAAAATAGCCTTGATGTCTCACCCAGAAAAACATATCCATCCATCCCTCCATCTATCCATCCATCCCTCTATCCATCCAGCCACCCATCCATCTATCCATCCACCCATCCATTAATTTAACAAATAATAATCAAACACCTTTGCTGTGTCAGACACCTTCCAGGTGCTGGGGACAGTGTCTGGTCCCTGTCTTCAAGAAGCACACAGGTTCGTATGAGAGAAGACAAGTAAACAAACAAATATAAATGCCATGACAGTGGTAAGCCAGATGCCCTGGTAGCACATTGGAGAATGTCTTACCTAGACTTGTTGGGCCAGAAAGGATTCTCAGAAGAGGTGCTATCTGGGTACACCCTAAAGGATAATTAGGTCTGGGAAGTGTTCCAGACTATTCCCTTTTCCATTACCTTGTACACTTTCTTCTTAATGATTAACAGATCCCAAATCTGGGGTCATCTTTTTCACTCTTTTGTTTCCGTGAATATCTTCTGTCTCCCTTTTACCTCTGCAATTTGAAAGTGAACTCCAAGAGGGAACCCAACTTGTTCATCCTGTCCAGTGGTCTTACTCCGGCACATATCATTGTGATTAGCATACAAGAGGAGCTCAAAAATGTTTACTCAATGAATAAATGAACAGCATGTGCAAAGGCCCTGAGCTGAGAGAGCACAGGATATATTATGGGAGGGTTAAAGACCACTGTGCCAAAAAGCACATTTGCATCCTGGAACAACAGCAGCTATGTTTCTCCGTGACCTCAAGGTTAATGGCCAGTGACTCCCTGGTACCATCTGCAGTGAACTGTGAAAGAGCAAACTCGGCCTTGACCACCTGACAGCCTCACTGTCACTCAGAGTGACTACGGGGGCCCCAGACACACTCTCGCTGTTAAGAAGCCCTGTCCAAGGTGAGAACCATTCTGAGGCCAGAGTCAGAAAACCCTGGGTTCAAATCCGACCTATCCCATCTTGGGCAACGTACTGAAACTCTGTGGACCCTTTCTCCATCTTTAAAATGGAGATTAAAATATCCATTTCATGAAACTTTTAGAGATTAAATTAGTCAATGTACGTGAAGTGCTTGGCATACAGCAAACATTTCAATAAGTGTAATTATTATTATTGGATGATACCAAAGACGCTTCCAGTTCTAAGAGTCTCTGTCTCCTTCCCACAAACTCTCACAGATGAGTAGTGTTATCTCCATCAGTTCATCTAATCCTCACAACTACTCTTTTTTTTTTTGCGGTATGCGGGCCTCTCACTGTTGTGGCATCTCCAGTTGCGGAGCACAGGCTCCGGACGCTCAGGCTCAGCGGCCATGGCTCACAGGCCCAGCCGCTCTGCGGCATGTGGGAACCTCCCGGACCGGGGCACGAACCCGTGTCCCCTGCATTGTCAGGTGGACTCTCAACTACTGCGCCACCAGGGAAGCCCACAACTACTCTTGAGAGAAATGCTCTTACCATTACCTGCACTTAACTGATGGTGCACTGGGTCTTAGAGAACTGAGGAATTTTTCCAAAGCCACAGCATTGGCAGAGTTGGAATTCAAACCCAAGTCCATCTGACTCCAGGACCCTCACTCTTAATCACTGTGTTGTACTAACTCCCCAAGGGTCCTGTGGTGGCTGCCCTCTTCCCTCAGCTTTGGTGTGTTCCCCCTAGAGGCATGGGGCAAAAGGAGAGATGTGGAGGACCGGGGGAACTTACTCCAGGAGCTGAAGTGCAATGGCAAGGGGAAGAGGGTTGGAGGACTGGTGTGCGGGGCAGTGTAGGCAAGATCACTGTGTGTGCCTTCATCTGCTTCTGCTCAGACTGTCTGCGTCCCTAGCATTTTCCACAGGTCTGAAGGAAGAGGTCAAAGCCCTGTCCATATATGGCCCAATTGGCCCCCTGAATTGAGGCCTTTCTGTCAAGCTGGATATGAATAAGGGGAGGGAGAGAAGAGTGCTTCTTGCCTGTTTATCCTAAACCTCACCTACATGTGCGTATAAGATCATGAAGTGTGTATGAAATCCATGAAATGGATTGTGGCAGATTACATTTCCCAAAGGTGGCCATGACAATCTTATCCATCTTGTATGTTCTTTCAGAACCTTGCCACATACATCCCCGTCAAGAAGTGGAGTCTGGGGCTTCCCTGGTGGTGCAGTGGTTAAGAATCCACCTGCCAATGCAGGGGACAGGGGTTTGAGCCCTGGTTTGGGAAGATCCCACATGCTGCAGAGCAACTGAGCCCGTGCACCACAACTACTGAGCCTGTGAGCCACAATTATTGAGCCCGTGTGCCACACTACTGAAACCCACATACCTAGAGCTTCAAGAGAAGCCACCGCAATGAGAAGCCCACGCACCGCAATGAAGAGTAGCCCCCGCTCACCACAACTAGAGAAAGCCTGCGCGCAGCAACGAAGACCCAAAAATAAATAAATAAATTTATTTTTAAAAAAAGAAGTGGAGTATGTGCCTCCTCCTTTTGGACTTGGATGAACCATTGGTTTAACCAGGTAGACTAGTTCCAGAGTTTATGTTTTTGTTTTGGAGTTTTTTTGCATTTTATTATTATTTTTTATTGAAGGATAGTTGATTTCCAACATTATATTAGTTTCAGGTGTACAGCATAGTGATTCAGTATTTTTTCAGATCGTACTCCATTACAAATTATTACAAGCTAATGGATAAAATTCCTTGTGCTCTACAACATATCCTTGTTGCTTATCTATTTCATACATAGTAGTTTGTATCTGTTAATCCCATGCCCCTTCACCTGTCCCTCTCCCCTTTGGTAACCACAAGTTTGTAATTCTACACCAGAGCTCGTGTTTTTATGGGACCTCTATATATGAGACTATTTGTAAGCCTTTTTGACAAAGCAGAGAGCCCTTTTGGGTAAGGAAGAAAAAATAAGGCTGGAAGCACTGGTCAGGGTCAGACTAGATGGGCCGTGAATGCCATCATTTAGTCATTTACTTCTCACTTGGACACATACATCCAAGCACTACTATTGACATAACGGGGTTTTTTAAATCAAATTTACAACTATGCCCCCCCCCTTTTTTTAAACTTAGCCTTGTTCTAAGAAATAATAATACAATAATCACAGTTTTAGGTCCTATTTGTATTTATCCAATATGCATAAAATATATATATAACTACTTTTAAAAAAAATTTGTTAATGAACCCCCAATGTCATTTCCTGTACCACCTGGGCATCCTTACTCTGTTTCAGAATCAGTGTCCCAGGCAGTGGAGAGCCATCATACATTTTGAACAAAGACAAGATCAAAGGGAACTTTTAGGAAAACTGACCTCTTACCTTGGTAAATATTGGCAAACACATCCCAAAGGTTTATAGGTGAAAGGCTTTGTGGGAGGTGCGGGTAAATCAGCCCTGGTCCGCATTCCTGGGGTGCATGTAGACCCGGGAGCATGGGATTGTGAGCTGGCACGAGAGGCACAGCAAAACGTGGTGCTCCTTTTTGGAGTGGAAATTTAACTCATTGGTAAGTAATTTAAAATAGTGTGGTTATAGTGTGAACGTGTTACATTTATTTAGCAAAAATCACAGGAATGTTTAATAAAAAACAAGCAAAGTCCAAGAAATCTCACCCTGGCTGTGAGCAGCTATAGGCCAGGCCCAGAGCAGAGGGGTTCGCGGTCCCCTTCCTTTAGCCTGTGGTTCTCAACCCTGGCCGTACATCAGGGTCATCTGAGGAATTTTCAAGGGTCGCCAAGTCTCAGGCGCTACCTTTGGCTGTTTAAATTCAAACTCTGATGATGGGGCCTGGGAAGCAGTGTCTTTTAAAGGCTCTAATGGGCTGTCGGGATTGAGAACCACAGTATGTGAGGTATTTTGGTGGAAAAGTGCAGGGAGCCCTGAAAGAAAGCATGAAAGGATTGAAGATAGGAGGCTTGGATAGGAGGCTAGTCCATCGTCTAAGGAAGAGTCCACACATTTTATTATATTAATATGTGACCGGGTCTCTGCTAAGCTCTGCCCAGCATGCCTACAACAGATCATGCACAAACCATGGCAAGTGCACACGGACTGTTAAGTGCATACACACAAGCAACACAAACAACGCACATACACCAGGCCTTATCCATCAAGCCCAAGGAGCCTGCGTACAACCCTGAGTCGATTCATGATAATGCCACCGTAGGACAAAGCCCTAAGGCCGAAGACAGGTAGTCTAATTCCATTTGGGCTTGGACAAGCTTAGGTCTATTTCTGACAAACAAGACCTACCAAGTCTGGTGTTCTAATTCTATTCACCCATAATCAAGGAGTCACAGAGAGAGCAAATATATACTCTCATAGAGTCATCTACATTCACACCCATGGACACATACTCATGACGACACATGCACCAGTCAGGTCAGACTGAACAATCCTCCACTCAGATACCCTCAGCTGCCCTGAAGGACCCATGAGGTTCCTGCTCTTCCTTACTCTGGTCCCACTTCCCAGGAGCCCAAAGGCCAGAGCCCCTTCCAACGCCCAGCTGGGAGCAGGCCCTCTGTCCTAGATTAGAGGGGCACGTGTCAGGGAACACAAAGAAACTGCAGCCCAGCTCCCAGAGCAGTTCTTTCCTTGCTTCCCAGCCATTCTTCTTGCTCCCTGGGCCCCCAAACAAGAGGCCACTCAGAAATCACAGCCCGGGAACAAGATAGCATTGTTCCCTGGGCCTGGGCTTGCCTGAGGCTTGGGTGAGAGAGAAAGAGGTGAGACGGCTCTCTAGACCACAAGGTCTGGAGAGAAGCTGGCACCTGGGGAAGAAGAATCTTCCAAGCAACTGGCCTAGCTAGAGTCTTCCAACTGATGTGAGACTTGCCCTGCTGCCCTCCATCCCCAGAGAGCGCTTTCTCTGGAGCCCTCACTTCACAAAACCCTCTTTGCATGTGAAACTAACCCTAACCTATCCTACAGCAAGCAGGATGCTAACCTACAGAAGCAGAGAAAGGGCGTTGGGATAGAAGGCATGGACCCCCCACCCTGAGGTACCAGCCTCACCTCCCCAAAGGTCACTGCCCAGAAGGAAAACCCCGGCCTGCCTGGCCCCGAGGACCAAGAGTTAGCATGAAATTCAGCCAGTACTCCTCGCCCTCAGCTCCAGGGTCCCGCTCTGGGAGATGACAGTGTATGGTAGTCAGGAGTTGCCGTGACGATCGGTAGCTATGAGGAGGCCTCGCCCTGCTCCCCTGCCCACATCTTCCACGAAACATCAGCGAAAATCCAAGGCTCTTCCTTCCGACTTAAGCATGGCCGTTGATGTCCTCCAGGCAACAATCTCCTCATCCTTGCCTTAGTGGACCTTTTTTTTGGCTGCTCAGCAGCTCTTAGTTTTTTCTAGAACCACTCTTCCATCACCTCCATACAGTTAGGGAATTTTTGGCTGCAAGTTACCAAAACCAAGAAACAAAAAACTAAATTTGAACTGGTCTAAAGAACAAGGAATGCTATTGACTCAAAGGGCCAAGGAAGGGCAAGCGTCTGGGTTGGATCCGTCCAGAGACTCTAGCTCCCTGTTTCTGCCATGTCCTCAGATGTGCCCCCTTCTAGGATTGGCTGACTCCCCTCATGGTTGCAAAATGGCTTTGACAGCCTCACTCCTCACAAACATATAACCAATACCCAGAAGAGAAAGAGTTTCTTCAGGTGGCACTTGGTTAAGAGCAAGGATACTTCTCTTCCTGCGAACAGCATTTGGGAACTGCTGGTGGCTGACATCTTCTTATAAGATTGAACCTCTCTGGCTAATGATGGATTAAGATGTGGATACCTGGCCCAACATGGGATAATCACAGAACTTCACCTCCCTGGCCAAAGTGATTGGTCTGTGGGTGAGCGTATAATCCAAGCTAGGCTTGTCATGATCCTTCCTGAGGGATTGTCTAACTGTAGATTAGGTGAAGAGCTGCCTCTCTGTCTGGTTATGATACTGTATGGATCCTAACTGGGGCCTGTCAGCCACTGGCCACCTCCTCATGGAGATGTCATTTCAGAGAAGGTGCCCATAATTAGGGAAACTAGTCAAGAGGTTAGTGATGGAATGTGAGTTCCTGGGTCCAGCGGTGCCTCGGGCCAGTTTCCCTTCTCCTCTCCCAGTATTTTTTTGTGTGTCAGACAGTAACCCTTGCTGAATACTTTTCCTCACATGCCCATTGGATGTGGGGTGAGCTATGCAGTGTCCATTCTAGCAACTGGGTGAACCCAGGATCAGCACATTATCTGTGTGCAGATATTTTTCTCTGAACAATGAAAAGAAGGTTTCTGAGTCGACAGCTCTGCTGTACTCTTGGGGCATCTCATTCACTGGCCTCCAAAGATAACCAACCTGGTCATGTCTTTGCCAAGTACAAACTCAGAAGGGTCATTTATTTACTACCTAGAAACGCTCTGGGGTCCAGCACATCTGAATTGGTGATATGCCAATAAGCATGAAAAGGAGAGCATCACTGCAGTACAGGAGGCTTGGGCGGCAGCCACACTGCTCAGAACACATGTCATCCCACCTTCTGGGATGGGCAGGGTTTACCCCACAGCTTGGGGCCTCCTCTGGATTGAAAACAGGAGAGGGCATAGGGTCCCCGTCAGCAGAGGACAACAAAGTGTAAACACAGCAGAAGCAAGGTTTACAACAGCCCCACGTTTCCCCCCGCGTTGTTTTTATTCATTTACTCAACAAATACTTTAGAAGCACCTACTATGTGTCCCTAATAATATTTTACCTTCACTTTCATATTTCTCTGTGCCGTCATTTCCCCCTCCTTATTTATTTTCCACTTTCTCCATAGCTCCACGTAATCTGTGGCTCTTTATCTGCAGTGTCTTTGCCTCTCTATTCCTTCCTTCTGTTGACAAATTTCCCCATGTACCCTATGTTGTGCCTTCCCAATTTACTTTATAAAATACCTCTGACCAAGAGTCCTAAAACTTACTCCTACACATGGAGAAAACAAACAAAACAGAAAGATGAAGAAACATGGTATTATTCCTGGAAGTGGGCTTCCTGTGAGCTGGAAAATTCTGTAACGAGACCTGTGGATAGAAGGTTGCCTCTAAAGTGATAAGATCAGCTGCTGAAGTCCCAAGTTCAACTAGCTAGGAGAAGAGGAGGGTCTTGCAGAGAAGGTCTGTTACCAGGACCAGCCACCACCACATGAGGATGTAGAAGATGGCGAGGCAGGGGGTCAGAGATGAATTGCACTGAATCATGAACCAACAGCAGATTGAGCCACAGTAATTTGCTAAAGCTTGAACGAAACTGGACCGGTGCGGGTATGCCTTTTTCTTTGTTTTTAAGAACAAAATCAAAGAGGTTTTTCATTCATTTGGTTTTTGCATCTTGCAAGGAACATCTTCATGAACCACTTTGAACTAGGAAGGAATCTCTGTATCTTCTGAAACTCTACTGAACCACTCCAAGTTCAACAGCGATGTCCTAATTGCCAAGTCCAAGAGCTTCTTTCTATTCTTCTTCCTGCTTAGCCCCTTCCTCCCACCCTCCCTCCCTTCCTTTCTTCCTCTCTACCTCCTTTAAAAAAATATTTTAAACCTTTCTTTCTGCATTCCCATCTCCTTGAAATGTTCTTTCCCCTTGGCTTCTGAAAGAACGATCTCTTCTGTCTCTCCAGGTTCTCTCATTTCTGTTTCACCTTGATCTCCTTGCTGGCTTCTTTTCAACCGCCTTTGTCTCTTAAATATTTCTGCCCCTGTGCTTCTTCCTTTCTTGCATTTTCTTCCCACACAAGCTCTCCCATGCATTCTCATCCATGCCCTTGGTTTTGATTACCACCTAAGGAGGTGATTCCTCAAACGATACTTCCAGCCCAGCCTTTCTCCCAAATTAAAGACCCACATTTCTGACTGCCTAAAAGACATCCTCACAGGTGTTTTATGCTTAAGTTGTTCAAAACACAACTCACTGTCTTTCTTCCCTAAACCCTCTTCTCCTCCAGGCTTCTCCAACACAGTGCAAGGCTGCTCTGTTAGCTGGTCATCCAGGTCTGAAAACCGGAACTCATCCTGAAGCCATCCCATTCACCTCCTCCCCCACTCGCTACGCCTATCATTTCTAAACCCTAAATGTGTCTCACATGTATGCCCTTTTGCCCAACCTAATATCACTGCCTTTATTCAGATCCAAGCCATTGCTCTACTCCATTAATTACAACAATAGCCTCCTAATTTTCCTTCTTGGAGTCTTGTCTCCACTCTGTTCTTTAAACAGGACAGGGTTGTCTTGCTAAAATGTAGATCTGATTATGTCACTATTAAGATCCTTTAATAGTTCCCCTCCTCCTCTGAATAAGGTTCAGTCTAAAGACTCTTTAGAACTGAGTCCTCACCCCTCATGTTCTATCCCCTGCCTCATCACTCTCCTCTACGCTCCTGGACATTAGCAATTCCTTGGATGCCCCTCCTCTCAGCTCTCCATGCCTCTCTCCATGGTCTTTCCTTTTCCTGACATTTCTCCATCCACCAACAATTGCTCTCAGGTCCTATCCACCTACTCACTGGAGTCCTTATGTGCCTTCACCCTTGGGAAATGTAATATTTGTTGAGTGAATGAATAAATGTTTCAAGAATCTTACCTCTTTAAAATTTGGCTCTATCATCACTGTCCCTAGGAAGATCTCCCATCTTACCCTGGTAGACTTAGTGCTCCCACCTTTTGCTTCCATAGTAACATCTGTGTTCCTTCTGGTAGGTTGTTTCAAACTCACTTTAACTTACTTTATTTATCTCTCTTTCTCTACCATGGACTGTGAGTTCCTTGAGGACTGGGATGGTGACTTGGTTTTCTGTGCAACCCCAAAGTCAGGCATAGGATAAGTCTTAAACAAATGTTTGTTGAAATAAAATGGGATGAACCAAATCAGTGCATCAAAACATTCTACAACGGAACTTTCCCCAGACTATTTCATTCAGCTCAAATGCATGGTTGTGGAGTCAAAGTATGTGTAAATTGCAGATGCAAGAGCATCTGACTTCCACGGGGGAGGACTGAGTTGGCTGTTCCCTCAGAGAGAGCAAAGAACAAAAGGGCTTTGTTGTTCTTAATAATGTGTCACAGCAATCAGAGCTTAACAGCAGTAGTTAGAGTGGGTCTTATGTTCTGTGCACAAACCTGGAAAAATAAGGAAACACAACAGCAGATACCAATGTAGCTCCTCTGCTTCCCATTTAACAATGACAGCAAGCAGCCCACTGATGCTAATTGCATGGGGGTTAGGGGGCCTTCCTAGTACCAGGGAAAGGTGAAATAGTGCCATAAGAAAAGCCTGAACTACAAACGTATGTGTCAATATTTATACCCTTTCCACGACAGGTAACAGGCACATGAAGAGACAGCAGAAACAGCTCTGTGCCAACCAAGAAAGCTCTCAACCCAGGGTAAGCCAAGAACAGCCTTTTATCAGGAAAATCCTGTGCTTTGCTTATGCTCAAAAATATCGGACTTGTAAATGCTTATTCTATTAGTATTAAGGGCCATGAATTCTCACTGGATGATCTGGCGATGGGAGACCCAACTCCTACTCAGGAAAGCTATGTACCGAAGAAGAAGCAGGAGAAAAGGGCAAGTGCTGGCTGTCTTGCTTGTTTGCTTTTTAACCTCCCTGGGTTGAAGTTACCAAGAAGGCATATACCAGCTCTGATCAGAACAATTCTGCTGCTGCCAAACCCATCAACCTATACTTGCCATCTCTCAGCAAGAAATACCAATGTCAAATAGATGACCTGGGTCCTGGAACCAGCAACATCTGGGAGGGAGTGGTGACAACAGGGAGATGGGAGGAAAAGACTGGAATGAGACCTTTAGAGAACCTGCTGGCCTCAAGAAAATGGCAGCTGGGAAGCGGTTAAATTCCGAATGTGGTGCATGAGACTTGTACTTTCTAGAATCCTTTCGGAGTCAAGCACTGGAGATATTTTCATCGAGCAGTGAGAGTCTTTTGAAGTTGGAACATTTAAGCCCCTAAGCAGCAGTTCTTTGCTCCTCTCATTTATTACGTACACTTCCTTTGGACCACTATCCACAGAATGGGTAATATAATATTTATCCACTGGGATAATAATTAGCTTGTTTTCCTCTATAAAGCTTGGCCGTAATGTTCTTACTCTTTTCCTTAGAGTCCACTCATACAACAGACAGATGGGCCGTGTGAGGACTGAGAGCTCCTGGGATGGCTGGAGCTGAGTGAGTGGGGATCAAAGCAGGGAGGGCCAGAGGAGAGCTACATGGCCCTTGGCAAAGGCCTCTGCTGCAATGTGGCATGTCAAGATTCCTGCCAATAGGTCAACTCTGCTCATAAGATACACCGCCATCGATGCACAACTCAACAAATCAGAAATCTCAAATCACCATTTTCCCATAGAATTTATTGAAAAGATATAAATCAACAAATCAGAAAGCTGTTAGCGGGGAACATTCAGGAAAGCACATTCCAGGATGTAATCAGTGATTCATCTTTGCCTCCTTGTAGAATCTGAGGGTATCTAAATATTTATGATCAAAGATATAGTAAATACCATAGATAGCTTTGGTTTTAGTATTTTATTATAATTCAATTGTTCATAAACTTGTCTGTGTGGTCTAATGGTACTTGCAATCTAGTCTGAATAAATCAGACTATCTTAACTAGAAAAATACTATTTGATCCTACTCCCTGCCCCATTGTCACCCTCACTCCCAACCAGCCACCCTCTATCCCCACCCCCACCCACACTCAGCCCCTTGCATCTTGCCAGGAACTGACCCTTCCTCCACACACAGGTTACCATAGGTAATATCCAGTTAGTGCAATAGTACCACCCCCTGAGGCAGTTGATTTGACCATGGCAGGCACCCAGGGCCAGTGTCCCATCAGAGCCCTTTCTCAGGTTTCCTTTTCTAAAAACAGCTTCATTGAGGTATAATTGATAAATAAAAAACGGTGCATACTTATTGCATACAATTTGATGCATCGACCTGGGAAAACCATCACCACAGTCGAGGTAATAAATATATCCATCACCTCCAAAAGTTACCTCATGTCCCTTTAGGGTTCTGTTTTGGTTTGGTTTTGTAGTAGGAGCCCTTAACATGAGATCTACCCTCTGAACAATTTTTTTTTAAGTGCACAATATAGTATTAACTAAAGGCACTGTTTTATAAAGCAGATCTCTAGAACCCACTTGTCTTCCATAACTGAACCTGTACACCCATGAACAACTTCCCATTTCCCCAGACCCTTGCCCCTGGCAACAAACATTCTAATCTCTGCTTCTATGAGTTTGTTTTAGATACCTCATAGAAATGGAATCATGCCATATTTGTCCTTACAAATGTGGTTGGCTTATTTCACTTAGCATAATGTGCTCCATGTCCATCCACGTTGTTGCATATGACAGGATTTCCTTATTTTTAAGACTGAATAATAGTCCAGGCATGTATATACCACATTTTTTCTCCATTCATTCATCAATGGACTTTTTGGTTGTTTCTTGCCTTGGCTATTGTGAATAATCTGATAAGGGATTAATATTCAAAGAACTCCTACTACTCAATAACAAAACACCTATTAAGGTGGGAGGGAGACTCAAGACAGAGATATGGAGATATATGTATATGTATAGCTGATTCACTTTGTTATAAAGCAGAAACTAACACACCATTGTAAAGCAATTATACTCCAACAAAGACGTTAAAAAAAAAAAAAAAAGACAAACAAACCCAAAGCACAAATACCAAAAAAAAAAAAAAATGGATCTTGAATAGACATTTCTCCAAAGAAGACATACAGATGGCCAACAGGTACATGAAAAGATGCTCAACATCACTAAGCAACAGGGAAATGCAAATCAAAACTATAATGAGACACCACTTCACACCCATTAGGATGGCTATTATTTTTTAAAAATGTTGGCAAGAATGTGGAGAAATTGGAACCCTTGTGCACTGTTGGTAGGAATGTAAACTGTATGGTGGCTCCTCAAAAGCTTAAAAATAGAACTACCATATAATACAGTAATCCCACTTCTGGGTTTACATCCAACAGAACTGAAATTTGTATCTCAAAAGAGATATCTACACTCCCTTGTTCACTGCAACATTATTCACAATAGCCTTCCTCCGATTTCTATAACAGAAACTGAGGAAGAAAAGGCAATCTTTCTCCCAGTGCGAAGCCAAGAAAACACGAACCCTGAAAGGGGCAGAGTTTGAAAATAAAAAAGATTGTATCAGAAGATACAAAGAAGAAAGATTCTTATCTTCACCTAAGGTAAACTGGTTTTCATTTCTTGAAGTGAGAATGGGACTCATGGTATTTCAATGCCTGGTGGCACATTTATGCCAAATATATGAGATTTTTGAGCCCAGGCTTTTATTAGCAGTGACCCCAAGCTCATTCAAGCACCCAGCACTGTATTAAATGTTCATTAAAGGTATATCAGCACACACGGCACTCTCCCTGGATGTGGTGACCTGCCAACCATTCTGTCCCAATGGATCTGTCTCTTGACCAGGGCGGATCTATCAATATCAGTGATCAATATGATGACTATGGTCAGGAGAGCTGACCAGCATTGTTTAACGGGCGTGTGCCCTTATGACTCTTGGTTTGGCTGACTTCCACTGCACGCCAGTGGGAAGACAGAGCTCCCTACAAAGGAGGCTAAGGAAAGTCGTAGGGGCCTGGTGTCTGTTCCTTTTCATGGAAGCAGGTGTGCACAACCATGACAAGGCCCAGAGGACACCAGAGACATGAGCTGTGACAAAGATACCAGGGAAACACTGGGTTTTCCAGCACTTTCAAAGTTGCTACTTGTTGTAGATTGACTGCAAAAGTGACTTCCTAGTTTATGCCTTTGCTACATGACTATTTAGCTCCTCCCGTGAAAAACTGAAGGGTATTTCCCCACCCTTGAGTCTGGGTGACCTGACTTGTTTTGGCCCATAGAATATGGCAGAAATGATAGTATGTCAGTTCTGAGCCTAGGCATCAAAAGGCCTTCATGCTTCCACTTGCTTTCTTGGAACTTTGCCACCACATATGAATATAACTAGGCTGGCTTCTGGAAGATGAGAGAACATGTGAACCAACCACTTGCCCCAACCAAGGCCATCCCAGATCAACCAATAACCAGCAAACCCCCAAACGTGCCAGAGACCGGTTAAAATCACCAGAGCTGGTGAACTGATCCACAGATGACGCCCAGCACATTAATAAGCCCAGCCGAGACCAGAAGAACCACTAAGCGGGCACTCAGGAGCCAGAATAAATACTACTGGTTTAAGCAACTGAGCTGTGGGGTGGTCTGTAATGCAGAAATACCTAGCTGAGACACTGCTTTTAAAAATGTTGGGGCTTCCCTGGTGGCGCACTGGTTGAGAGTCTGCCTGCCGATACAGGGGACACGGGTTCGTGCCCCGGTCCGGGAAGATCCCACATGCCGCAGAGCGGCTGGGCCCGTGAGCCATGGCCGCTGAGCCTGCGCGTCCAGAGCCTGTGCTCCGCAACGGGAGAGGCCACAACAGTGAGAGGCCTGCATACCGCAAAAAAAAAAAAAAAAAGTTGAAGTCACAACATCGCTAATTATTAGAGAAATGCAGATCAAAGCTACAATGTGATGTCACCTCACACCAGTCAGAATGGCCATCGTTAAAAAGTCTACAAATTACAAATGCTGGAGAGGATGTGGAGAAAAGGGAAGCCTCTTATACTGTTGGTGGGAATGTAAATTGGTGCAGCCACTATGGAGGACAGTATGGAGATTCCTTTAAAAACTAAAAACAGAGTTGCCATATGATCCAGCAATCCCACTCCTGGGCATATATCCAGAGAAAACTCTAATGAAGTGATGCCATTTGTGGCAACATGGATGGACCTAGAGACTATCATACTAAGTGAAGTAAGTCAGACAGAGAAAGACAAATAGCATAGCATATCATTTATATGTGGAATCTAAAATATGATACAAAGAAACTTATTTACAAACAGAAACAGACTCACAGACATGGAAAGCAAATTTATGATTACCAAAGGGGAAAGGGGGTGGAGGAGGGGTAAATTAGGAGTTTGGGATTAGCAGATACAAAATACTATACATAAAATAGATAAATGACAAGGTCCTACTTGATATATATATATTCAATATCCTGTAATAAACCATAATGAAAAGAATATGAAAATAATAAATATATATATATATCTGAATCACTTTGCTGTATACCAGAAACTAACAGAATTGTAAATCAACTATACGTCAATTAAAAAAAATGTCAGCGTCAGATAAAGGGCTGTATGAAGACACTTGCCGCACCTTCCTTAAATCACATCATAGCACACCTTAAAGGGGAAGCACTTCCACTCTGCACCACATCGATCCAGTTAGAAGCGTCAACTGCTCTCACAGGAAAAGTAAAGCTGCATCTCCATTGCCCAGTGATCTTCATGTTTGCCTATCGCTTGTCTTACACATTTCTCTGGGGAACAGGAGATGGCAGTTCTGCAGTGTCCCTCACATCTGTTCACCCCAGGAACCTAGTCGGTTCTCACTAACATACTGAGGAGTGGAATGTGCAGCCATGCTCGTTCCTTCCTCGGGATGCTCCTCTGAGCTGCCTCATTTTATATGTCCTCAGTCTTTTTCTCCATCACAGTATGTATCCCACCACATTAGAATGGTGCTTTCACTTCTCAGATTTTCTCACTAGCCTGGAGGCTTCAGGAGGACAGAGACCACGTCTGCTTGGCCTATCACTGAATCCTCAGTCTGTAGCACAGTGGTAGCATAGTAGGTGCTCAGCAAACATCTGCTGAGTGAAGGAATGAACACATGGCTGCAGGCCACTTCTCCTTTCGCCTCCATTGTGCCTCTCGACCTGCTCTCCCTTTAATTCTTGCTATCACTTCATACCTTGCTTTCCATCTAGACCCTTAAATGTAGGGGTCATATTCTGTCTTCTCTCTGGAGGAAGACAAAGAAATATGCATTATATTAGAGAATAACTTCTGTCAAAATTTGCTAACATAAAATAGGAAAATTTTGGTATTTACAAGAGTAGGCTCCAATCACTGGATAAATAAGATGACATTGAACATTTCTCAACAGCGACTGACACATGATGTGTTCTCAATTCATACTAGGTAGCAGCAATATGGAGTCAAACAAATGAGCATAACCTACCTACTATGTGCTCAGTGCTGTAGTGGGTACTGTGGAGCAGGTAAAAAAAGAAAGGCAAACAGGCAAAGGCAATGTCAAGCCACGAACCACGGGCGAGATCTCCACCTTATTCACTATTATTTTTAATTAGAGTATAGTTGCTTTACAATGTTGTTAGTTTCTACTGTACAGCAAAGTGAATCAGCTATACGTGTACATACATCCCCTCCTTTTTAGATTTCCTTCCCATTGAGGTCACTGCAGAGCACTGAGTAGGGTTCCCTGTGCTATATAGTAGGTTCTCATTAGTTATCTATTTTATACATAGTAGTGTATATATGTCAATCCCCATCTCCCAGTTCATCCCACCCACCCCCCTCCCCCCTTGGTATCCATACATTTGTTCTCTATGTCTGTGTCTCTATTTCCGCTTTGCAAATAAGATCATCTATACCATTTTTTTAGATTCCTTATATATGTGTTAGTATATGATATTTGTTTTTCTCTTTCTGGTTCACTCTGCATGACAGTCTCTAGGTCATTTGTAGAGACGTGGACGCACCATATTCACTATTCGTTAATAGTGATCGGACAAGCTATCATGTGAACCATTCTGTCCCAAACACAGTCTGTTGACTTCAAAATTCCTCTCATCTGCATTATGAAATACTTGGACGCCTTCTCACAACATTCTCTGATTTTATAAGCCTTCATCTCTGTGAAATAGGGATGAAGTTTCCAGCTGCCTTAGGTATCTGAAAAGGCAAAATTCAAATTCCCTGACTTAACAAGAAGTGGACTTTGTTTTATGCAAAAACACAAAGGCTTTTCCTGCACAGTCATGGTGTAGTATCCCTAAGGGGGTTTCTAAGTGTGTTTATTCACTTTTACTTGCTTATCTCTGGTTCAGTTTTCATGGGTTTTATTTACTTTTTTGCAAGGTCCAAAATCTGTCTGTGATACACCTTAATGAAAAATAGCAAACCACTTAGAAGGTTTATAAGCTGTTCAAGTAATGGGAATTAGAAGGCATTATCTTTTGTGAAGGCAGCAAAAGGTTGTCTGAATGGAGTTGATTTGGGCGATACGTATTTTAATAGAACAAATTACTAATGAAGTGCTAAATTACTGGAAACATCCCTGTTACTTATTAAACATTTTGGTTAATCAGGATGGGAAAGATAAAGAGTTGGAGTACATTTTAATACCTCTTTTGAGGCCAGGTCAGATGCAAACATGTGTGGATCTGAAGCCCAGCCCAAGGTCATCTTCTCAGACACAGGCTACCAAGGACCGTTAAGAAGCCCTCCAGGCAGAGCTGCCCTCTTTCCAAGCTCTAAATACACCTTGACTGCATGAGCAGATACTTTCTTCTGTCCAAAATGAGGGACACTGACCAATCATCCCAAGTCAGTACCAGCTTGTTTTTAATAAACAGAAATGCAACTGGAAATAAAGGAAAATGGACCCAGGGAAAAATCGAGAGAAAGTCCTTGGGAGATGTTTAATATTGTCTATTTTGAAAACACCTGCTTTTTAGAGTGTAACATAGCTGAGAGGCAAGGGTGTGATAGCCTCCCCTATTCTCAACCTCCCTCCCCGTCTTCTCTACTTTGTAACCTGATTCTGGTAACTGGCTTCCTGTCCTGTTACCTGTGCCCAAGTCCTCTTGGTGATCAGTCTAAGCTTCTCATTTCTAAGACCAGGACTCTAACTTTATCTGGCAGCTAAAATAGGAACTTGTGATGGATAATCTTATGGGCCACGGGATGACCAGATATCTGGGTGTGTCTCTGAGGGTGTTTCTGGAAGAGATCAGCATTTGAATTGGTGAACTGAGTAGAGCATATATTCCTCCCCAATGTGGGTGGGCACCATTCAATCCACTGAGGGCCTGAAAAGAACAAAAAGGCAGAGGAAAGTTGAATTCACTCTCTGCCTGACAAGTTGATCTGGACAGCAATCTTCTGCCTTTGGTGATCTGGTTCTCAGGCCTTCAGACTCGGACTGAAATCTGTACCATTCAGCTCTCTGGCTCTCAGGCCTTCGAACTATACCTCCTGCTTTCCTGGAACTCCAGCTTACAGATGGCAGAGGGTGGGACTTGTCAGCTTCCATAACTGAGAGAGGCAACATCTTATAATAAACCTCTTTCTAGACAGAGATAGAGATACAGATAGACAGACAGATAGATAGAGCTAAACCTAGGTATCAATCATCATATAGGTTCAGTTTCTCTGGAAAGCCCTAACACAGAGTCCTTCTGATAAGTTTATCGGATGCCACCTCACTGAGTCCCTGTCCTCCTGGATTTCTGAATGTTGTCTGCTCCTGGCTTCTCTGCAGTGGTGCTATGCTTCCTGGTTAAGGCTTACCTATTGCTTCCTGTGCCTTCCCCCAACTTTGACAACCCAGAGCACTGGTCACTCTTGTCTCTGCAGATCCCCTCCAGATGCCAGTTCTGTCTGCCGAATTATATCCCCTTTGATATCACTGGATGGGTCTGTCCAGTGCCCTATACCCACCCACTGTCATCCCAGCCCAGTGGGGAGTTGAATTTCAGTCAGCCATTTTGTGGTAAATGGGACACAAGTCCAGAGTCAGAGGATCATAGTTCCAGCCCAGAAATCACCACTGACTGGCTGTGTGATTGGGAAAATCCAAAATCCACTTCACCTTTCTGAACCTCATTTTTCTTATTCATTTTCTAATTGTATTTATAGAGGATCTACCAGGTATCAGAAATGCAAAAGATAAAAGGGGCAAGGTCCTCACCCTCAAGGAGTTCATTCTAGCTGGGGAAACAGTCTTATAAATAAACAATTACAAAATTGCTGGGTAAATGCTAAGAAAGACATAGTCAAAATGTTATAAAAATATGGAGAACAAAGCAATTAACTGTGTCTGAGCGAGATCAAGGCAGAGTGTACAGAGGAAGAGATGTTTGAGCAATCTTCAAGATGAGCTGTACTTACCAAGGAGTCAATAGCCTCCAGGGCAGAAAAAAAGAACATATGCAAAGGTGCAGGGATGAGAATTGCATGAGAGATGCCAGAAACTGATCATGACTTGGAATGACTGTAAGAGGGTACAAGTGGCCAGCAATGAGGTTGGAAAGTACAGAGGAGCTAAATAATGATGGGCCTTTTATGTCTGGCTAAGGAGGTTGCATTTTATCCTACAGACAATGGAGAACCATCAAGGACTTTTAAACAGGAGAGTTGCCAGATCAGATCAGTGTATGTAAGACAACTCTGACCTGCATATGGAGGATGGGTTGGAGAGGCAGGAAGTGGAAGCAGGGAGATCAACGGGAAGGTGTTGCAATAGGACAGGGAAGGTATAGAAAGCACCTTAGGGCAGGAGCCAAAAGATTCATAGAATGAAGAATTGGAAGAACTTGGTGATTAATTAGGTGTGGAATGATATAATATCACTTCTATGTGAGATCTAAAGCATGACACAAATGAAATTAGCTACGAAACAGAAACAGACTCAGACATAGAGAACAGACTTGTGGTTGCCAAGGGGGAGGGACGTGAGGGAGGATGGAGTGCGCATGGGGATTAGCAGATGCAAACTATTACATATAGAATGGATAAACAACAAGGTCCTACTGTATAGAACAGGGAACTATATTCAATATCCTGTGATAAAGCATAATGGAAGAGAATATGAAAAAGAATGTATATATACATATAACTGAATCACTTTTGCTGTACAGCAGAAATTACCCTAACATTGTAAATCAACTACTTCAATAAAATAAATTAGAAAGAAAATGGAATAACTAATGAATGTGCTTTCATTAAAGTCTAAGAAAAAATTAGGTATGGGATGCATAGGAGAAGCAGATGTTACATCACCCCACAGATTCTGGCTTGAATACACTGATAGAGATACAAGGACTCTGAAGGGAAGACTGGATGGAGAAAGAGGACAACTGATGTCTATCCTTGACAAGTCATGTACGAGGTGCCTAAGAGGCAGCCAGGTGAAGATGCCATGGCAGTAAGACACACTGCTTGGAGCTGAAAAGTCTGAGTTAGTGACATACCTATGAGAGCCAGCCGTAGAGGAGATGGTTGATGTCATAGGACCCGATGGGATCAGTCAAATAGAATGCACAGAGGAAAAGAGAAGAAGGCCAAGGACAGAGCCATGGGGTAAAAGCTGTGTTTCCAGACCTGGTGAAAGAATCAGCAAGAGATTGAGCAGGAGTTGTCAGGGAAGCAAGAGAACCAGAAGGGCGTCACTGGAGCTGGCAGGGAAGAGTTTCCCAAAGAAGTTGTGGGTGGCATCCAAGGGGCACAGTGCAAGATTGAACTGGTAAGCATTCATTGGTTTTGGCCACTGGAGGGTTATTGATGACTTTGCAACAAGCAGTTTCCAGGAATAATACATAAAAGATGGATTGCAGAAAGATGAAGGAGGAGGAGAGGGAATCTAGGCTACTTTTCAATATGTTTGGCAATGAAGGGAAGGTGAAAGCTACGGAGGTGACTGGAGAACAACACACAGTAATGGGAGAGCTTTAATTTAAAGTGGAAGAGATTTTAAGCATATGTAAAATGAAGGGATGGGACAAGAAGATCCCCAAGATTCCGTCCAACTCTCTTTTCCTTTGATCTAAGGACTACGTTTAAGAACGGGGAAGCATTCTCCTGTTGCTGACAGATTTCCAGTACAACAAGAAATATGAACTGGAAACATGACTTGTGGTGGTTTCCCCGTGCCTGCTTCTCTCTTCCTTCCCCAAACCAGGACCTTCTGAAGAGTTCTGAGCGCGAGTGGCACTTTGGAGAACTCACTAGGCTGGGAAAGCCTCTAGACCACCCGGCATTTGCAATTTACACATTTCTATCCCATCAGCGTCCCTTCCAGCATTTACAATCTGAGCCTTCCCTGATCGTCAAGAGTCACCTAGAAAATGGCTTGGAATTCATTCCTGAAGGCAAGAGAAACCAGATCAGAGCCAGATGCAAAGCAAGATGGAAAAGAGTGTGGATGAGAGAGGGGAAGAGTTCCGAAATAATTTCTAGAAGGCATTTAGACTTTCAGGAGGAAGAATCTTATCTTCAGTGAATTACTATTTATTGAGGCTTTAATAAATGTTTCTTTATTTATTTTTGCTGGCAGGGCTGCTTTTTGCAGTCCATTAACGTGCAGATTATCTTTGGAAGAGGAAAAGCACAAAGTCTGGTTTTCAGCCCGGGTAGAAACACAAGTGAAAACTTCTACATGATCAGTTTTAATCTCACCTGCTGAGTTGGTTTTTGCTACTTAATGATATATTTTGGTAACGGATGTGACACCAAAGCTCAGTCATAAATAGAGCTCAGAGTCAAGGGAATGAAAATCACCAATTAGTTTCCCTTGCTGCACTAAGGAGCAGGAAATTTCCAATCATCATCGGATTTGTGACATAGAGAAGCAAGCAGTGGTTCTAGAACCTGCCTTCTGGGGAGGAAAGAGGGGGAGGCTCGGTCCGTGTCGTGTTTGCTTGTTTTCTCTCTCCAGTCATGTGAAAAAAGTTGGCTGGGAGTTTTTTTCTTTATTATTGTTGTCCATGACACAATCGCCACATTATACTGGAGCCTTTTGAAAAGCCGGTGTACAGCTCCGTTGCTTGATTCTCATTGTGCTTGAACGGAACACGGGGTAGCCTTTGTGAGCACAGGATTCTCTCCAGTGGCATGGGAGAGGGGTGGTGACTCAGAAATTTCAGAGAATATGCCAAAATCTGCACAGGCAACAGAGAAATTCCAGGGGCCATGGTACCGAGTTTAGGCAAAGAATTCACTTTGCCTCCTGAAGACCCAGCTTCTGAAATCACATAATGGTGACTGGAACCTGGGAAATAGTGGCCTGGGAAGTTCCTATATATTTCTGATCCCATAAAAAGGAAAATGAGGATGTTCGGTCCAAAACGGAGTGTCTGTTAGTCTGAATTTTGATGTTACAGACAGAATCCAGACTTCCAAGACAAAAAGACTTGGATTTACATCGCGCTCGTGACGTTGACCAGCCGTGTTACAGGATCTCCCCAGCCCAGCTTAATCATCCGTAAAATGGGGCATAGTAAGGCATAGCTCACAGGGAGGTAAAAAAGAGGATATAAAACAATTCAAATGAACTTTCATTAACAAATAATTGTTGAGCACCTACCATGCATCAGGCAGAGTTGTAGAGAGATAGGATACGGCAGTGAGCAAAACTGGTGAGCAGAGACAACGCAGGAAAAGAACCCAGCAGGGTGCCCTGTCACCAACAGACAGGCCTGGGGCCCCCGTGTTAGGTTAATGCTTTGCTTCTAGAAAGTAACAACTAAATCCATTATCTATCTCCCCAAATTAGATTCAACAATCAAAACCTACTGAAAGCAGTGCAGCTACAAAAAAATGTACGAAGCCCCTTATAGGCGTCACCAAACTTTTGTCCTCATTTGGGACTAACAGTAGCCAGGATCTGTAGCCACTGGCTGAAGGATGGGTGGCGTTGCTTAGGGTCTAAGGGTTGCAGGCAGTGCCACCCAGAGGGCATGATGAGTCAAGGTGTTTGGGACCTTACTATTAAATGGAGACTTGCACTGTTAAGAATAACAATGGGGCTTCCCTGGTGGCGCAGTGGTTGGGAGTCCGCCTGCCGATGCGGGGGGAAACGGGTTCGTGCCCAGGTCTGGGAGGATCCCGCATGCCGTGGAGCGGCTGGGCCCGTGAGCCGTGGCCGCTGGACCTGCACGTCCAGAGCCTGTGCTCCGCAGCAGGAGAGGCCACAGCGGTGAGAGGCCCACGCACCGCAAAAAAAAAAGAATAACAACGGAGTAACTTACATCGGGGGCCTCCATCTGCTGCTGTGCATATAGAAATCAGGCTGTAACATGTCCTCCCCAACACCATCGAGTTGCACGTGGTATTGTCCCCCTCACGTAACACACATACAAGTCACATATTTATGTTCTAAGCAAAGGGCTAGATCCCAGGGATACAACAATTACAGAAACACAGCTCCTCACCCTTGACAAGTTTGTAGGCTTGAGCAGGGGTTGGCAAACTTTTTCTGTAGAGGGCGAGGTGGCAAATAGTTTAGTCTTTGTGGATCGCATAATCTTTGTTGCAACGACTCAAATAAAACACAGCCATAGATGATATGCAAATAATTGCACATGGTTTCTTCCAATAAAACATTCTTTACAAAGAGAGGTGGCAGGCCAGATCTGGTCCATCGTTTGCTGATGTCTGATCTCAAGGGAATGACTGATATGTAACCAGATAACATCCACAAAATGTGAAAAATGCTATTATAGCAGGGGATGGCACCTACCCTAGCCTGTTGGTTTCAGATAAGACTTCCTCTTCAGGAGCTTGTGTCTGCAACCCAGGATGGACATTTCTCATTTCTTTGCCCTTCTTGAAAGAGCAGACCCCCTAAGGATCACTCTACTTTCATGTTCAGGAGGCTATTGAAAAAGTCCAGGGAGGAGATGGCAAAGACCTGAACCAGATTGATGATTTTTAGAGTGGAGTGGAGGGAAAGATTGGAGTTAGCAGACCATGGTGATAGAATATGGGGAAAGAGGGAAAGGAAGGGTATCAAGGATGATTACCATGTTTCTAACTAGGGTGGTTGGGCAATTATTCACCAAGATAGGGAATTTAGGAAAAGCAGGATAAGGTTTTCTTTGCTTGTGGGAAATGGAAGTGGAAGTGTCCAATGGGTGGTTGGATATATGCAAGTCCTGAGGCTCTTCCCTGAATTATTAATAGAGATCCCTAACTGACCTGTCCTGTTCCTCTCAAATTCATCCTCACTCAGCTGCCACAGTTGTCCTACCTAAAACACCGATCTGACTGCACTTCTCCTCAGCTAAATACTCTTCAATGGTTTTCCATCTTCTAGAGGATAAAGTTGAATTCCTTAGCTTGGCATGAGAGGGTCTCCAAACCTGTCCCCTGCCAACCTCCCTGGATTTATCTGTGACACTCCCTGCCTCCCATGAGATCCCCCATGAGAAGTCCAGGATCTGATGACCCAGCACTAAGTCAGCGTCCCTGGGGGACTGGGATTGTCAACATGGGCAGAAGAATTCTTTTAAAAACAGTGGATTTATGTATATGTATGGCTGATTCACTTTGCTGTACAGCAGAAACTAACACAACATTTTAAATCAACTATACTCCAATAAAAATTTTAAAAATTAAAAATTTTTTTAATAATTTTAAAAATTAAACAAAATAGATCAACAACAAGGACCTACTGTTAGCACAAGGAACTATATTCAGTATCTTGTAATAACCTATAATGGAAAAGAATCTGAAAAAGAATATATAACTGAATTACTTTGCTGTACACCTGAAGCTAACACAACATTATAAATCAAAAAGAAAAACAGAAAAAAGAAAAAAAAAAAAGAGAGAAAAGAAATGCTTATCCTCCACCTCCGTGGTGGCAGGAACAGGACCTCAATTTCAGCCTGGGAGTTGCCAGCAAGATGGCAAACCTCAGCCTGGCATTTCTTCAAACTGTTTTTCACAGCTGGGGCTCCTCCTCCACATGCCCTGAATCCCCAAATTTTCCAGAAGTTGCAGCAGAAAGGAGAGTGCTGTCCCCTCCTTTCCCTTTCTGTTCTCCCCTGTTGGCCTTTCCTGGTGAACTCTGGGCACCAGAGAAATGAAAACTAGCCCCTCCTCCCACAGACTCTAGGGACCCCATTAAAAAGAAACTGCCTAATATTCACACCACTGCTCCTCAAAGAGGAATGCGATCGATTTTCCTCGGCTGGGGACCAGAACGTGGCAGTTCACGTGCTGAGATTTAGACCCATCAGACACCTCTTCAGAAGAGGATTCGCTCTCTGAGAGGCTCCGGGCATTCACAGCGGACGTTTAGGTTGTCAAAGCAGTGGTGAAGGGAGAAGCATCTCCTTAAAGATTATAGGTGAAAGAAACAAAAAGAAAAGTTCTAGGAGAAAGTTTTACAGAAAGGAGGATCACTGACAACAGGCTTGTTTCTAGTTGAGCGGACACAGTTGGAAAAAAAAAGCTTCCGGCTGCCTGTGGAGTACTTTGCATTCAGAGAGGGTTCGCCTCCTTACCTGGTGGGTTGAGTGGCCAGCAGTAGGTGAGCAAAGGTAATTTCAGGTCATCTCTCATGGTTCAGTAAACTGCAAATCTTTCCCTTCTGGTGGAATGACTCCAAAAAACCTTCGCCTTTCCCATTTGTTCAACATTAAATGACTTCTAGTAATGAGAGCGGTGCCCTCCCCACCAGCGAAAGACCCACCCATGCTGGGTCTTCCTCTAAGGTGTACCTTTCCAAAGTGTCTGATCCAGTCTTGAAAGGTACAACTGGCCCAGAGTTCAGCCCCAGGAGAAATCCAACTGAATCAAACTATCCACCTCAACTTCACTCCTAGGTCTGGTTTTGTCTCTGTGACCCACTGTCCCCAGACACTGCTGTCCCAAGCAGGATGCGACACTGGGTGAGCCTAATTTCTCTGCATGCATAAGCAAAGATTTTAGAGTTTATGGCCCGGGATTTATTTTCTTAAGGGGGCTCGTAAACGTTTTTAAACGTCTCAAATTCCTAGAACAAATACATTTCAAGGAGTTTGCTTAGAGCCTTGAATGCACTGTGAGTGGCTAACAATCTTAAAGCCAGCAAGAGGAAACAGCGCAATTGGACACTTGGCCATTGGCCTTCACACCTAGTCCAAATCCTGTTCTGCTCCCTGACAATATCCCCTCTTTGTTATTTCTTCAGCTGCCTTTTCCTGTGCTCTTGTCAATGTGCAGGAGATTCCAGGCAGGAGGAGGACTTTAGCTGCAGTGTATTGCTAATGTCATTGCCTGGATCATTAATTATCACTGAGAGTGAAAACATGGTAAAAAGTAGTTATTTACAAACTGTTGTAGGCTCTCACATGTAATTACTTAACAGTGGACGTAATTGTAAAGTAAAGGTAATGATAGCAGACAAGTGAATGGCGGACATTACCAGCGATTTTATCCTTAGAACAGTTAACTCTCTCTCTCCCTCTGCCTCTCTCTCTCTCTCTTTATCTTCCTTCTTCCGTCCTTCCTTTCTTTCTTTCCTTTTTCCCTCCTTTCTCTCTCTCTCTTCCTCCCTCCCTCCCTTCCTTCCTTCCCTCTTTGTATTTAATACAGCTGAAGTGCAGTAACCATGCATTTGTTTGCTCAAGCCCCCTCTTGTTGCACCTCTCTATGAACCCGTGGACTCTCTCTTCTAGGCTGCCTTAGCAACGCATCAAGTTCATTCTCTATTTGGGTATGTATTGTATTATATTATAACAATTTCTGTACATGTCACAACCAGGTCTCCTGCCCATCCCATTTACAGGTCTGCTTCCCAATTGCGTCATGAGTTCCTCTCCTGAAACAAAGGGATTTTGTCTTTCCAGTGCCCACCGTATAATACAATATATTTTTTAATGAATCATGCACAAATTTTCTTCTCCTATTTAAAATCAAGCTATTTAAAACTCAAACTATTCACCAAAATGAAGTGTTTGTTTTTTAAGATTATAATCAGTTTTTTTTTGTTTTATCATCAGTTTTGATGGGAAATTTTATGTGTTTGCAGAGAGAAAGACCCTTGCCTTTTGCTGCTCATGAGACAGAGTGCCTGAGTGTGATTCCTATCTGTATTTAAGCCCCTTCACTGTAAACAGAAGGCCAAGATTCAAGGCTCTGGGCAATAGACCAGTTTTGAGGTTCCTGTAAGTAGGTTTCCTGGCAAACCTCGTTTTCCCCTCATTTGTGTTATGAGGGGGTGGCTATGTAGGGAAAAAGACCCCCTCCAAAATATAATCATTCACTCAAACATTCATTCAACGCTTCTTCATTGAGCATCTATTATGTGGCAGGTGCTGTGAGAGGTGCTGATAAGCACACACTTGGAAGTCCCCACTTTCAATGACTCTGTCCACCAAAGGAAATATCTTGTTTAAATGTATGTAAATTATGATATAATAGCTTAAATCCTACACCTCATGCATGTAAAATGTATTAGGATTGCACAGAGGAGAGTAGTCCTGTCTCACTGTGCAGAGAGCAAGCAGAGCTATAAACTGGACAGTGGGGTGGTCAGAGCTGGACGTGGAGGCTGAGGCTGGAGCCCACAGACTCTCTGTTTGTAAAATGAACAGATCAAGGTTGTTAGGTACCATGCCTGAGACCAGACCGTAGAGAGATACAGTGTCAGGGCAAGTTCTAGGAATAGGAGTCCAGGGAAAGAAAGCACAGCTGACTTGGGAGTGCTGCCTGGGAAATGTCCCTGCACCCCTTTCGTCCAGAATATCCAAGAATACTTTGAGTGACCACTAACTGAGGGAAGGTACCAGAAGGTATGCTCTGCAGTACACACTTGGGCCACATCAGCCCTCCCTCTCTTTTCCCCTTCCCCCCACCCCCCACCTTATGAAGGCACTGGTGCTGAGGTCCAAGGACATAACGTAACCTGAGTACCCTATCTCTCCAGCTTTCCTAACCATCCAAGTCAAGAAAAGCATTGCACTTTACAATCCCTCCCTTGTGGTCCTGCCAAGGCTTCCTAGAAGGCGGTTTTATGTTCCCTCTTGAGTTCAGCATGCCATGCTTTCCTTTGCATACTAAAGGATGGAGATGAAGGTGATGGACTCATTCCCTCAGTACCAGAGTCGACTGCCAAGTTTCTCTGGCTGACTTGACCTCCTCCTCCAACACTTCATTGCTGGTCTGGTCTTTACAGGGAGGACGAGAGTGAGTACATATGTTTCTCTCCTTTCCTTGTCTTCTAGTGAATAACCTGGGAAGTGACCAGGAAAAAAGAAAGTGAACGTCACACACAAGTGGGTCCGATGTACTGTTGATTTTACAAGATTTTAATGCTATGCAGAACTAAGAGAACAAATTGTGTTTTATATTTAATGGCAGCAGGAGACTTTATGCTTAATGGGTTTTTTTTCTTTTTTTAAATATAGTTTGACCTAGTACTGTCAAGAGAAAAACTACATTTTGTTCCTGCCTTCCATTCAGGACATGATTTCTGCAGATAAATAATTTGTAATGCAGTTTCTATTACTAAGACAGTGTTTCACACATCTGTTTTATGTTTCATTAATGGGACGACAAATGAAACCATCAACCATCCTGCTTCTCTATTTTAGTTCAACGTATAAGAGAAATGTGTGATGACTCTAGACAGTAAGGCCGATTACTGTGCCAGGGAAATCTACTAGTTTACTTATGGATCTGCAGAGGCTGCCAAAGCACGAATCACCGTGCTGGCAAACGGTGATCCAATTTACTGTTTAAATCAAGGACGAACACCGCAGTCTAATCCGCAGTAGAGCAGTTTAGAACCCATTAAGTACTAATTTAACTTAATCTCCAGTACCCAGCTGATGGTGAATAAGTCGATTGGAATGAGAAGCAGCAGAGGGAGAAAGGCATCATAAAGGAGGCGCTTGATGGGACTTCCCAACCTTCCCAAAAAGGGGGCAATCTTGGGCTTCCCTGGTGGCGCAGTGGTTGAGAGTCCGCCTGCTGATGCAGGGGACACGGGTTCGTGACCCGGTCCGGGAAGATCCCACATGCTGCGCGGAGCGGCTGGGCCCGTGAGCCATGGCTGCTGAGCCTGCGCCTCCGGAGCCTGTGCTCCGCAACGGGAGAGGCCACAACAGCAAGAGGCCCGCGTACTGCCAAAAAAAAAAAAAAAGAAGGAGGCAATCTTGAGTTGGGCCAAATAGACTGTGATTTTCTGTAGTGATGAATATGGGGGGGCACGTTATTTAACTTCTCATATTAGAACAGTATTACAAAAGACCAGATGGATGGGGCTTCAGTTGGCTTGGGTCGTAAAGGAAGTCAAGGGTTGAGCAAACCTTAAATTCTGTATTTGGTACAGGCTGACCCACTGTCCTTCATGACCCTCAGAGCAACGATGCCTCTGAGGTGTTCTGCAGATCATTTCCTTGGCATCCAGGTTCCAATAACAATAATATGTTTGTATTGGGAAGGTGGCATCCCTTCATTTGGTCTCCCTTCTAATCAAAGCATGTATGTACCTGTGGAGGAGTTGGCTAAAGTTATGGACTCATCTGGTTTGGAGTTAAGGGACATAGTTCTGCAGAAGAATATCTCAATCCCACCCACTTCCCTGCTTCCTTTTCCTTCAGTCCCCTTGAATGGCGTCTTTCATGACTCTGACCTCTGATCTCTTAACATCCTGAATGTCTTTATCTGTGGTATTTGCCACCCACTGACATCCTGTGTACTCTTTCAACTTAGAATATTTTATAAGGTCATTTTGTGATCAGGATATGGAAAAAAGACCCAGCTGGAATTCTTGCCTTCGTTACATTGGCGACGCAAGAACTGTATGACCGCGATGCCAGGCACGTTAATGTGCGAGGTTGAATAGGACATGTGTGGATTTGAGCAGTAACATTGGCATCAAGACATAAGGAGTACCCTGCTCTAGATGGGGTTGTAAGTGTTGGCCTGTCAGAGGCATGTATCGTGATACACTAAGGAGCACGAAAGAGGGGTATCTAAGCTGGCCTGGGGGATTGTGAATAGGAAATCAGTGGAATCAAAGAAAAAAATATATAGTTGGCCAAATAAGTATAAAGGAGGAGAGGGTATCCAGAGACAAAGATGATGGCGTCAGAGAAGCAGGGAAACAGCATGGCGGGGGCAGGGTGTTCTGGATTCGAAGTTCAGACAAGAAATTGGGAGCAGTGAGCCTGGAGGAGTGGAAAGGTGGGCTCGTGCTGGGCCTTGTGTGCCATGGTAAGGAGGCTGTACCTTCGATCAGTGATGGGGAGTACCAAGTGGCCTATGCAGGGGAGCGAGAGGGGAGAGTCTGGGTTCACTATGTGGAGGGTGGACCCAGAGGAAAAAGTCTGGAGAAACAACAATTGGGAAGGCATGTTCTAGATAAGGGAAAATGAGGGCCCAGCCAGGGCTGTGGAATGGGATAGAAAGAGGGAAGAGAATCATGAGTCATTTAGGAGGGTTGGGGTCCCCAAGAGGACAGGAGGACAGGTACTTGGGACAGGCAGGGGACCTGGACACCCTCTTATGTAACGGATCACTGAGAGGTCAGAGCTGAGATTCCAGGAACTACATTAGCCAGGGCCCAGGTCAATCCAGAGCAGAGGACCTGGAACCCATGCCGAAGGTCCTCCCAACCCCAGCCATCTCTCTCTTTGCCCGCTGCTGCCCTGAGCTGGACTGGGTCTGGAACTGAGGGCAGCTGGTGGGCTGGTGGTGGTGAGGTGGGCAGGTCAGGCAATGGAAAGTGAGGGAAGCCAGAGGTGGGAGAATCAGGCTGGAGCCACAAATCCAGGAATGTAGCTGCAGATGTTACCTCTACCCCCGCTCTGCTCTGGGAGAGCAGCCTGCAAAATAGTCCCCGTACACTGCACTTCTTCGTGCTCCTCCTCTAACCAAGTGAAGCAGGTCAGGGCTCATACACCCTACCATCCCACCAAGGATCTTCTGTGCAACAGGGGAGGGAGCGTTCACAGTGCAGCACCGGCAGGTTGCCCAGACCTGATTTTCCAGAGACCAAAGGGACTTGACCTCTGCTATCCCCAGATTTATGGGGACTGTTCTCTAGTACTTTCATTCACTAACAGTCACTATAGCCTATGATGTGTCCAGCCCTCTGGCATCAGCATTGTGGAAGGAGTGGGGGACCCACGAAGAAAACTTGGAGGTGGGTCTTAGATTTATGGAAATTACACCTAGTGGGGGAGATAAAGTAGTCACGGATAGAAGCATAAAACAAGTGTTCAGGCCCATCCGAGAGGCTGTGTTCTAGAAATTCCGAGGGAAAAGCAGTGAATTTCCTTCTGTGCACATCGCAAATGTCCAATGGAGAAAGTGATATAAACTGGGCAGGGAAAACTGGTCATCCAGCTGGAAGGAAAGGTCTAGAAAAGTCTCAGAAACAGGAAGGTTCAGGGAACATTGAACAGATTGGCTTATTTACTGTGAAGGGCATGAAAGGAAGTTATGGGGAACTGAGTGAACAGTGGTCCAGAGGACCTCAAATGTCGGGCGGAGAGTTTGCAAATATTCTGTCAGCTGCAGAAAGCTGGTGGGGAATTTTGCAAAAAGTAATATATTTCCAGAAGGCATCCTGAGGAAACTGGGTTTTTTTGCTCATGAAGTAGCTCTAAATCATAAGAAACGTCCCACTTAATTTGTCCCTGCTGTTGTAAATGCCAATACTCCTTTTAAGCTTGCAAAAAACCAAAGCTGCTCTGAATGTAGTGAGTTCTTGGCTGATTTAAGTTTCTCCTTTCTTCTTCCATGGAAATGCCTATTGTGCCTAGCTCACAGGTCTAAAAGGACACAGGCCCAGCATGTGCCAAGGCGAAGCCATATCTGGGGATGTAGAGCCCTTGTGGAAGTTAGAACTTAACAATATATTAAGGATGGTTGTGTAACAAGCACCGTGAAATATTCATCCCATTCATAAGATTCAGAGAAATAAAATAAAAATCCCAGGGACAAGCTGCAATGGTGGAGAAATGTTAATGGCATCTTCTGATCTCGGAACACACTCTGCAGTCTTGAAACAGAACACACTAAAGGTGACAATGATCTCATAAAAAGAAGTAAAAGGAAAGGGACCCAGGGTAGGGACTCCTAACACCTGACAACAAAGTCCCACTGGGAGAAGAGCCCATCACCAGAGTCAGGCGATGGATTTCGAAACACATGTGAGGAAGAGGAAGACAGCTATCCCCCCCAAGATCAGGTAAGAAAAAAGAAAATTATATTTTTCTTCTTAGATTTCCCTTTTCCTTTATTGGTTGGAAATTGCCTTCATCCAGCATTTAGATTCCCTTGCCTCTTTGAGGTTATTTAAGCCTCTATTTTTGTCAAAATTCCCTTTTATTTATCCTATCCATTTTCTCTACATAGTCTTCATGCTTGTAAACTGGGTGCCCCAGGCCTTAGTGGTCTGTAGGTACAAAAGATATCCCATTAACCCTAATAGTTGAAGACTATCCATTCACTTGGGCCTCCAGTCCTCCTGAGAAGGCCTCCAGGTACATCTAAGCATTGCCACGGGCATGTGCTTATGAACCTGACTGTCACCCTCATCACCACTGGATGCCCAGCCTCATTGTCAGTGTTCTCCTCACAGGCAACAGCTCCAGGAAGTCGCACCATTGCAAGGGTTGATTGAACTCTTCCTAAGAATGAAAATGCTCAGGCCAAAACTGCTGCCCTTAAATGATGCCCAAGTTTCTGTTCCTCAAGGTCCCAGAGAGGTGCAGGGTAGGACACCCACGTGGAAACCATGGCCTTCCATGGCTCCATGCCTCCTTTTTCCACTGGACCTGAAATAGCATTGCTTGTGCCCAAATCACACAATTTTCCTTCAGCTTCTGTCTCTCATGCCCTGTTCCCAAGAAATAGAATAGGGGATGGATGCCATCCTATCCTATCACCCATGCTGTTGCCTGTCTACCGTCTCCCTGTCTTAAAGCTTGAAAAATATTGAACATCAAATACATGAAAAGTAAAAAAAAAAAAAATGAAGAAAAACAACTACACACGCTGTCTTCTCCCTTCATCTACCAAATCACAAATGCTCTTGTACAGATCAGCTCACGCAGATAACTTAGGACCATAAGCCTTCTAGCCCCACAAACGGCCAACTCTAAATTTTGTGCGGGGCTCCTCCAGCTCTCCCTGCTCCACATTAAACAGCTCCCCTCCCACCTTGTCATAACACTGGTTTTACATAGTCATTTATAGCCTGAAATCAGTTTGCACTATTGGCAGTCCTCTGGTGTCAACTGTGGAAATCTGTTTGCCAAAACACTGTCTCATACGAGGCTCCAATTTGTTGTTGAATTGCTGCTCTTTGTCGTGAAAGGACAGTTTACCATTTTGGGCCAAGAACTGGATTTATAAGTGTTTATATAGCAATTTGCAAAATAGCATTTTAAGATGACTTCCTCATATATGCTGTTAGGACAATATTTGCCTCCTGCAGAATGATGAATTGGAAAAAGCATGAACTTCAGTGTCATATAGACATGGGTTTGAATACCAGCTCTGACATTTATGCTGTCTGTGAAAGTTTTAACTTCCCTGAGTCTCAGTTGTGAAATACAGCTGATAAAATATTGTCATGAGGATTCAATCATATATATAAGACATATATAAGGCTCTTAGTTCAAGGGACTCAATAAGTGGCAGCTACCTTTATTCACACTATTTTAAAATACATTGCATTACCTATGGCTGCAGAAGAAAAACATTTCTAAACACTTGGAAATACTTTTCTTCTTCTGCAGAAGAAAAACATTTCTAAACATTTCTAAACCAGGGATGGTATATACATGGCATTCATGCTTCCTCTCTCTATTTCCACATACATAGCAGACATCTTTCATCAATAACCATACTCTTTTCCAATGAGACTAAACTTGGCCTCAGAATCCTCAACACAGTGTTACAAGCAAACACTACTGCTATTTATTTAGTAAATAAAAATATAGGCTACATGGTTACATTTGAATTTCAAATAAAAAATGAGTAATGTTTTAGTATATGTGTATCCCATGTAATATTTGGGATATATATATATATAATTATTATACTAAAAATATTCATTATTTATCTGAAATTCAAATGTAGTTGGGAATCCCGTATTTTATCTGGCAACTCTTGTGGTTTGCATGTGAGTTGAAATTGACTTGCCATCCCTGACCTCTGATTAATCATGACTTTGGGCTATCAAATGATTAAAACTCAATTCTAACTAGTTTTAGGGATAAAAGGTAGTTAATTATTGGACACAGCTGGGAATTGCAGGGGTGGCTCTAACATCAGGCACTGTTGGCTTCTTTTTGCAGCCCGGCCCTCTCTACCTGACAGAGAAGAAGGCACCCCCAGTAGCAGATTTATTTATTCCCAACTTAACAACCAAGGGATTTCCTTTTCCCAACTTCTATTTGTCAATCCATATAATTCTGACTGGCTTAGCTTAGGCCTTGCACTCACTTCTACAATTGATGTCTTACAGATGGGTGTGACCACGGGTCACAGGCTGTAGACTGGATCATAGGTTTATGCCTGTAAATGGGGCTGGATTAAGGCACCTTAATGGGTAGCCCACCAGGATCCTTCAGCATGGGAGAAGTACCATTCCCAAAAGAAACAGGATGCCTGGCAAAAATAACAACAACATCAACATGGGTCCATTTCCATTCTGCACTGTCTGTTTTTACAGAATTAGAGAAAGTCTTCACTATACAGGAAGGACAGAATCTGCAGTTGAGAGACAAATATGTAATAAACTCTAGTAAACCCAAGGTATGAGGGCACTTTGAAAGGCAAGAAAAAAGAGTGACCTGACACAAGCAAATGTATTGTTGCCGAAAGATGCACGGAGAAAGTGAGAGTGTGTGAATGATTGACAGGGACAGTAAGAACTGCTGATAAGTGCTCCTTAGGGAAGCATTTTGACTCTGTATTGGTTTTCAAATAGTTCTGAAGCATGGAAAAATCCCGTTTTCCTCATGCCTTTGAAGCATCTGTCTGTCAGAACCCAAAGGGCTGACTACAAGAGGTATTTAAAGAGTTCTCCTCCTGGCAGTCTTTGTAGCTCTATGCTGCAGACAGTAAAAGCAAAGGCCATGCAGCGGCACTGTCAGGGTTTGAATCCCAGCCCATCACCTGCTGGCTGATGAACTTGGACACATTACCTAATAAGACACGTGCAGTGCTCCTGCACTGAGGTGAATTGCCATTGAGACAAGGGCTCACCCTCAAAACAGAGCTATCTGGAGCAACATGGTCCATGAGTGGAAAAAAAAAAAATGAAGTATGCATAGCAGGGGACTGTAGGCAGGGCAGGTAACACAAACTGAAAAGATCATCCTTTAAGAAATGAGCTCGCCCCATCACCATCCCCAACACCAGTGTCCCACAGAATCCTAGGATTTCTATACACTTTCTATACACACTATCCATAACAAAAGATCTCTAAGAGGGGATTATCCCAAAATGCTACGGGAGAAACAGAGAAAAGATGGGGGAAGAGGTAAGTCTTGAAGAGCTTGGATATGTGTTCACCAAAAGAAGATGACATCTCACTGTGACTCTGAAGGATCACTCTGAGTACACCAAACTGAACAGAGAGGCTCAAGCAATCGCAGAGGTGTAAATATGCATGGCAACACCTCCAAAGCTCTTTTCACTCTCAAACCTCGCATGCTCATCTGCTACACACTCAAAGGCTCCCTGTTCTGTTGTGAAAGGGGAAAATACGTAAATAATTTTATGTGTTTATTTTGTTTCTAAAAAGGTAGGAATTGAAACAGACACTATCATCTCTTTCAATGACATAAATCTCCTGGAACATAATTGTGAATTGGAGGGGAAACATTGGGAGCTCTTAGAACCTAGCATATTTAGAGAATATGAGAAATAGGGGTAGAGTAGACTGAAGGGATCCATGGGGAGTTGCAGGGAATAAAACCTAGAAGAGCAAAGGGACCTGAACTGAAAATCCTTCTATGCTGTATAAGGCATGTGAACTTTATATGATAAACAAAGGGGAATCAAGAAAAGTTTTCAAGTAGAGGATTGATAAAATATGATACTGTTAAATGTAAGTTACTTTGCAATAATAACATCCATAGCTGTGTAGGCAGCTTCTAAAATGGCTTCTAATGGTCCCTAACTCCTGGTGTCCACACCCTTGTATGACCCTTTCCCCTTGAATGTGGTCTAGACCTAATTATTCACTTCTTATGGATAGAAGATGGCAAAATGGTGGAATGTCACTCCAGAGGTTAGATTCCAAAAACACTGTGTCCTCTGTCTTGCTGGCCCTCTCTTGCCCTCTTGCTTGCTCACTCCTGATGGAAGCCAGCTGCCCTGTTTGAGCTGCACCATGGGGAAACTCATATATAAAGGAATAGAGGAAGTCCTCCAGCCAACAGCAGCCCACAGGGAATAGAATCTTAGCAACAACCAGATGAGTGAGCTTGCAAGCAGATGGTCTTTCAGTCAAGCCTTCAGATGAGACTGCAGCCCAGCCAACACCTTGATTATAGCCTTCTCAGGGGTTTTGAGGCAGAGGCACATAACTGAGTTGTGCCCAGATTAAGTTGGGGTAATTTGTGCTACAGCAACGTACAATTAATACGATAGCTAACACTTAGTGGGCTCATACTCCCTTCCAGGCACTTTGTTAGCACTGTACACGCATTAATGATCTCATCCGATCTTCAGGGAGAACTTCATGAGGTGGGGTCAAGATCCCATTTTACAGGTGAGCATCCTGAGGCTTAGACAGGATAAGGAGCTCTTCCTAGGCCACACAGGTACTGAGTAGTTTAGCTAGGATTCTAACTTCACTATTCCTGACCCCAGAACGTTAATTCTGAACCACAACACTGGATATTGTCTTGGATGCAGCAGAGTCCTGTGGAGGTCGGGGGCGGGCAGGAAGGGGGTAGGGGGATGAGGGAGGCATGGGCTTCTGGAAAACCCCTCATTAAGTCTACATAAAATTGGAGGAGAGTAACTAAGAGCCGATCATTTTATTTCACCTTTAAAGGCTATTAAACACAACAAACTGTAATGGAATTAGTGACCTTTTTAAAACATTTACTCACTCATTACTACTTGATAAAATTAAAAGTTAATAATCTTTTTATACCTACACATGATACAATAAACCATTCATCTGAAGGAGAATCATCTGGTTACACCAACTCTCTGGTTCATTTCAGGAGACACTGGGAGTCTGTAAAAAGCCAGTCAGAGACTCTGGGAAGGAACAGAGCTTCTTAAGCCCCCCACTTCCCTGTAATCCAGCCTGACACTGGCAGATGCCCCTCAGGCTGCCCCCCCCCACACCCACTCATTCCTCTGGTTCACCCCTAATCTGTTCATCTGGCAGAGTGCTGGGAATGCCCTCCTTAGCCAAAAATATCTTCACAGTTGCCTGGGGAGAATAGTAGCTTGGACAGGAGTACAGAAATGGGGGTGGGCAGAAGCAAAGGAAAATTGTCCACTTTCCAGTTTGGCTGGCACATTGTGAAACTTTCAGAGAAGAACGGAAGGCTTGGTGTGAGAGGGAGATGTCAAAACACCTGGTGGCAGGTGCAGGTGTCCGGGAGAATGGAGGAGAGGACAGGGCATGTCCAAGATGGCTTCTTTGGCCCACGGATAGACAGCTGCTCTCTCAGGGGGAATTATACTAGCCTTTCTAGCTCTACTGCTCGCATCCATGTGAAATCTCCTTTCTCCCATACTCCCCCCTCCCTTTTCCTCCTTCAGTTTAGAAGCTCCTCCTCTCCCCTTAAGCATCTCTAACAAAATGGCTGACAGAAAACTTCCCAGAGACACCGTAGAATTAGCCACACGTTACAAGTAGAAGGTATAAGGAAGTTTTGACTGACCAGGATAATTAGAGAGAGGGAGGTGTTGTTCAAATAAAACTAGTCAAATTGTGGTACAAAATGTACGAGAATGTTAAGTTTTTTAGTTAAAATTATTTCCAACATTTAAGAGTGCATTTGTCATCCTGCATAGGTCATCTAAATGTGCAAACATAATGCAATACTTTCAGAACACAGAACATGATATAAATTGCTTGAATAAAAAAGTGGCCATAGTTTAACATCTGTTAAGATAATTCACTGTGGTTACCTTTATCTTAGCTGAATTCTACTTTTTATGTCCCTAATATTAAAACTAGACCCAGGTTGGGCAGGTATAGCAGCTTCTTCACCCTCCTCCTCTCCATCCCCCCTTGTCGAAAGTGAACACCCTCATGGCCCTAACATATCACATGAAGATCAACGCCTCACTGCAGAGCTAGACTTGGCTCCACACATGCTACATGTCAGGCAACATAATAAGACCATCATATGCATTTTTTCCATTTCATCTTCAAGCTCACTCTAAGAGGAGGAAACTGAGGCTTGGTGAGATTAGGTAATTACCCAACCAGGAAGTAATGGATGAGGAAGCGAATTCAGGCAGTCTGCCTTAGGCATCTACACTCTTAATCCTAGCGTGGCCGCCTGCTCTGGACATCTGCTTACCTTTCCTTTCCAGCGTGGACAATTGTGTTCTCTAGGAGGAGCTATTGTCAGAGAGATTGGAACCACACACACTGGGCTACAATGTCAGGGGGGGATCATTCACCATTGTCTGCTCAAAGCCCAGCTCTGCACCTGGCAGTATGTAAACTGCAATAAATATTCATTGCATTAAATTTCATTAAACAATTGGACTTATCTTGTTTATAAATACTCTGACAAATTTCTGCCATATAAATCATAATCTGTCAACATACTAATCCTCCCCTGAACAGCACAAAAGTAAATGGCCAGGTGAAAGCATGCTGGCTTTGGCACTGTTTTAACCTGGGTTCCTCTGAAAGCATGTAGTCTATTTTGATAACTGGTCTGAGGAAACAGGAGTGGGAAACTGAGTAGAGAAAAACATGGGAGGAGGGAAAGCTGACTCAAGGGTGAGTCCTCGAGTTGGATCACCACTGTGGATCATGGGTGGGGATGACCCAAGGTGCTGGGGAACCAAGTAGAATGTGCCTCAGTATCGTCCATGTGAAAGACAGAAGAGCATCCACCCACTGGCTCCATCCCCCCTTGGTCAGAGGCTGCCGCCTGGGGTATTAATGCACCTTCACATCCAGGCTGCACCGACAGGTACCGCAAATCAGAGAAGCCTGGGCAGAACGTGAGAGGTGTGTGTGTGGAAGTTAGGTAAGACCCTGGCAGATCACACTGTGGGAAGGAGGTGCTACAGCACAGGCTGGAAACGGAACTGAGCTGGGAGGATGTGAGGCGGCCGCAAGAAGCACCCAACACAGGCCCCACCCGGGCAGGAAGTCTACAGGGAATACGAGGGTGCTGGGGCTAGAGGTTCAAACGGCAGAGGGCACCTAAGGTCTACACCAGCCCTGTTCCAGAGATGTTTGGAAAGTGCATTTCCTCACTCTCAAATCATCAAATTAGAGGTGTATTCAGATTAAAACCATCCTTTTAAAATGCCAATAACTGAGAGGGCCAAGGTTAATTTTACTGGTCCGTCAAACCTACTGTGAGTGGCTTAATGAGATTGCAAGCTAGGAAATGTGAGTTCAGATGAAAAATAATGGGAGGGGGATAAAGAAAGGTGATATACGGGCTTCCCTGGTGGTGCAGTGGTTGAGAGTCCACCTGCTGATGCAGGGGACACGGGTTCGTGCCCCGGTCAGGGAAGATCCCACATGCTGCGGAGCAGTTGGGCCTGTAAGCCATGGCCGCTGAGCCTGCGCGTCCGGAGCCTGTGGTCCGCAACGGGAGAGGCCACAGCAGTGAGAGGCACGCGTACCGCAAAAAAAAAAAAAAAAAAAAAAAAACAAGAAAGGTGATATACGACTGTCACACCTGGTAAATGTGCAGCAGGGAGTTTTATGGGCTGACACATTGGCCACACCATGTCCAGCATGTGTAAGCGTATCGGCGTGACCTGAAGCAGTGACATGGAACTTATGACTCTACGTTGGTATTAAGCCTGCTTTCTTTGAGCTCTTGTATGAGATGAGAAGTATAAAAATACACTCATAGGGCTTCCCTGGTGGCGCAGTGGTTGAGAGTCCACCTGCCTGATTCAGGGGACACGGGCTCGTGCCCCGGTCCAGGAAGATCCCACATGCCGCGGAGCAGCTGGGCCCGTGAACCATGGCCACTGAGCCTGCGCGTCCGGAGCCTGTGCTCCGCCACGGGAGAGGCCACAACAGTGCGAGGCCCGCGTACCGCAAAAAAAAAAAAAAAAAAAAGAATACACTCATAAAAGAAGTGGCAGGACTGCTGCCGTGTTCATCCTGCCTGCCGTCTGCGGCACAAGAGCTTCTGCTGCAGAATCCAGACAAGAAAGAAAGTCTTCTATGCTCTGAAAAGACCACAAACTAGGGATAAAAATATGCTGAAACACTCTAAAATCAGAACGCTAGTCAACAGGCAGTCAGTCAAAGACGCTAGAGGCAGCCCCTACTCCTCCCATCTGCTCCGGCAGTGTAAGAAGAAGAATGAGAAACAGAGCGCATGAGTGAATGAGCACATACACACCATTCATCTTGCAAGAGAAAGAGAATTTGGGCCTAGACCTTTAAGAATTTGTTAAAATTTCAGCTGCTTTACTTCCAGCTTCTATGATGGGCACCTCTTCTCCCTGAAGATCTGCCTAAAACGTGAAAAACTAAAACATGCTCGGATTTCAAAGCAAAACACATAGAGAGTGGCAAGAAAATCACTAACTTACTTCACTTGCAATGGTTGCAGGATCGTCTACTGCCATCGTTAAGAAGTTGAAAATGAGATCAGTGATATCAGTACACACTGCCTTCAGCAAGTGCTTGGTAGCGAGCAGCCTGGGTATCATCTGGAAAATAAAAGCACTTCATTAAAATGAATGTCCAAGAACAGTTATGAGAATCAATGAAAAAACAGTGTTAAGTATAATACTTGTAAAGAACTTCATCTTTTTTTCAAATAATCGAATATTATTATAAGAGTTTGAAACCTCTTCTTGCAAGTCCTTGATCGTGTGCTTCCTGCCAGTTCCAGAGGCAGAAGAAGTTGAAGACAAGAATACTGAATGTACCACTTTGAGATAAGTTTTATTTAGAGGTCTGTGCATGAAATAAATATATTTAGTTTATTAAAATGTACTGGGTTTATGTAGATAAGAAATTTTGCTTCTATGAAAATAAGGCTTTAAAAAAGATCCCTATTTTTTTTTAATAAATAAGATTAATTTGGAGAATAGTTCATAAGAATTTTCCCTCAAATCCCAGAAATTATAACTTCAATGAATTATTTTTCTCGGTTTTGAAGTACTAAAAGTGATCGCCCTAAAGACAGTAAGAAAAACAGTAACAACAGCTTCAGTTCAAATTCAATTCAGAGAAGTTTTTAAAGTTAACTTGGAGAATAGTAGCCTATACATTTGTGTCCCATCCTCAGGAATGATAACAAATTCTCAATTTCTAACATACTCTAAAAGATAATGTATTTAAAAAAAATCTTTTTATGCCCAACTCAGAATAGATTATTTTTAAAAGTAATGGCAAATGATTAATAGTAACTATTTCATCTTTTTATATATGAAAAATGTAATTATGTAATGTTTTCATGCACAAGAATGTTCACTTAAATTTTTTTTAAAAAATCTCACTACAAAAGCTATACTTCTAAATTCAAAAATTTAGATGCACTAGGCTCCTGGATTGCATTTAGAGGAGCTTACACATAGAGACTAACTTGGGGGAAAACCATGTTAGTTAGCAGTAGTCAAGTTATATACAATTTCTTTTATTTCTGTATAAAAATAAATTTAGCCTGGCTTACTTAAAAAAAAAAAGAAGTGACAGATGACACATTCATTTTAACTTAAGAAAAGTTTTTAAATTCTCAGCCTTGTTTACAACAAGGATTTTTTTTTTTTTGTCCTTAAGAAGCATGGGGCTATTTGCGTAAGTTGGAGTTTATCGAAAAAATTATCTCGTGTTTTAGGAGCTTCGTTATTCAAAGGGTAGGTGGGGTGCAAGGAGGAGGCAGGGCAGCAGGATCCCTGGCCGATGCTTATCAGAAAGGATTCTGCTAGAAGAGCTGTAATCGCTAGGCATGTCAGTGGGGAAAACATTTGGCTCCCTTCACTAATAATAATAATTACAATAATGATAGCAAACTCTAAAGGGACATGGATTTAATGCCTAGCACTGTTATGAGTACTTCATATAGAATACTTAATTAAGAAATAGGTTATGAAATAGGTACTATTGTTATCTGTATTTTACAGATGAGGAAACTAAGGCACAGAGACACAAAGGAACTTGTCCAAGGTCACACAGCTAGTGAATGAATGGCGGAGCTGTGAATCAAATTCAGGCCACCAGGCTCTAGAGTTCAGTGCTTAACCATCCTGACCACAGACATACGTAGGGAGACCTGAGTGACTCCTTCATGGCTGGGAAAAGTCCAGGACTAGGAGACAAACACCTATGAGCAAGTGAAGCTGCAGGCTACCTGGGATGGGAGTGGGGCTAGGGTGAAGCCTGAGGCATCATGGGCATTCATGTTTCTGCAGCAGAAACCCAACAGAGAAGAAACATTGGGTTATGTTCATTGTGGAAAAGCAGAAATGTGAGACACGTAAAGACTGAAGTCTTCTCGTCAGCCTAGTGCAGAAGTGGGAGTGTGTTTGTGTACAGGTGTGTTCAAACACTCCCCTCCGTGTGTGCAGACACCTTGGTCCAGGTTATCAGCATTTCTCACCTGGGCAGCGCCTCTTCACTGGTTTTCCTCTCGCTCCCTCCTGTCCAGACTTTCCACCACAGACAACTTGATCTGTTAAAACATCAACTAAGGCAGGGCTTCCCTGGTGGCGCAGTGGTTGAGAATCCGCTTGCCAATGCAGGGGGCACGGGTTCGTGCCGCGGAGTGGCTGGGCCCGTGAGCCATGACCGCTGGGCCTGTGCGTCCGGAGCCTGTAGTCCACAACAACGAGAAAGGCCACAACAGTGAGAGGCCCGTGTACCGCAAAAAAAAAGAAAAAAAAATCAACCAAAGCATATCCCATTTTGCCAAAGCATATCCCATTTTGCTTAAAATATTTTAGTGGCCTCCCATTGCTCTTTCAATAAAATCTGAGTCTCCTGACATGGCCTGCGGGGGCCCCGCACGATCAAGCTCCATCCTCTCTCTCCGGCTTCATCCGTCATCCCTTCCCCATCGCTCTTGACAATCACTGGCCCTTTTTCAGGCCAGCCCTTTGCCTGCCTTGAGGCTTTTCTGAAAGCTGCTCCGGTTAGCCAGAGTATTCCTCCCAGCACTCAGCCTGGCTGGCTCTTTCTCACTCTTTTTTGTTTTGTTTTGTTTTGCTGTTTTAACCCCAGGTGCAGATCTGAATCAATCGTACTCTTAGGTTTGTAGCACATGGTCAGGACTAGACATTCAAGCCTCTTCCCCCAATCCATTACAAATGACTTTCCTCTTCTGACCTCATCATTACTCTCATTCCCCTTCTCCCCATAGAGAGGATCGATATTGGCTCTCATTTATCCCAGTTACATTTGCTGTGATGTTTCTAGTGTGTGTTTTCAGTGTACATAAAAGGTATTGTTCTTTGAGCCTCCTTCTGTTTTCTGACTTTTTTACTCAACATTAAGACTTTGAGAGCCATCCACATTCCTGTTCATCCTGTCCATTGCTTCTTAGTGTTCTACAATAATCCACAGCAATCGTTCACCCTAGTGATGAACCCCTCCAACTCCCTCTTATCAAAAACAGTATAATAATAAACATTCTGGAGTGCATTTTCTTACGGACCTAAGCAAGAATAGCTTTGGTGTATATAGGTAGGATGGAGATTGCTGGGTCCCAGACCCACACCGATTCCATATTGGTAAATACTGCTGGTGTGCTTTCCAGAATGGCAGCACTATATTATACTCCTGCCTTAGGCCTCCGAGACTCTTTCCCTTGACTTTGAACATAATTCTCCACCCCCTTACTCTATATCTCAACCCCTTGTTTCCTTTATAAAATGTGTCACATTCTGTATCTGCTTTGTCTGTTTGCTTGTATGTTGATTGTCTTTCTCTCTAGAAAGTGAACTTCTTGAGGCCAGGGGTGGTGCCTGTTTTATTCTCCACCATAATCTCAGAACCTAGAACAGTACCTGGCATGTAATACATACTCAGTAAACATTTGTTGAATAAATGAATAAATAAACAAACATGGTTTGGCGGGTAAGTAATGGTTAAAATGTGCATTGAGAATCCCATTATCATGAGTCCCACAGCCCTAGATGGTTATGCTAAGAGCTCTTTAAACTCATGAAAGACTTTTCAAGTCAGGTGAAATAACGTCTGGGGAGATGAGAGTCTCCAGCAATCTCTATCTAGACAGCAGAGGTGGGTCAAATGTGTTTAAAAGCTATGCAAAGACCTAAAACCGGGGGACATATTCCAGGCTTATCTGTAGGACTAAGAAAGTTCTTCACCTCGGCCCTGTTACTGCTCCCATTTCTCTCTATGAAGCTGTCCTTTTCTGTTCCCTGGGACAGCAGCAATACCCTCCACTATGTATTAACTCCATCTCCTCTTCCCACTTCTTATCCTTGGACTCACTCTGCATCACTTAGAATCTTCGCAGTCATCTAAGGATGGATATTTTCCCCTTGGCTGTTTTCTGTCCACTGCAGGAACAGTTTTCTCACACAGGGAACTTGGATCTAATAGAGGTTTAGCAGTAATTGTGCAGAAGAAGAGCATCTAATTGGATATTCAAGTCATTTTCTTAAAGGTCACCTCCCTTGTCCAAATCATTGTAGCTTCCAAGGCTACTTCTGAAGCCTCATCTTAATGGCCTGATACTACTGAGGTCACATCCCTCCGTGCTCTGGTGTTCCCTCCCCTGCTTCCAATCCCTTGTTTTATTAGTTAGTTCAAAGCCTCCATCTTTTCTCCAAAATGCCATCTGGGAGCTGTGCCTGCTGCAGCTGCCCCGTATAAAATCCCAAGTGGGCCCAGGATGCTGTGTCCACACTCTCAAGTTCATTTCTTTAGCAGAAGAGCAAATAAGCCAACATGAAACAAGTAGGCTTTTTCTGATTTCTGGGACAGCTGCCTCACTTTGAATGAATTATATTTAAATAAATTAGGTTTTAGGAGGATCAAATGAAGAATGTTTTCTGAATGGATTCAAAATCAACTTCTTTTTGCTTGAAGATTTACTGGTGGGGCATCAGTCAGCCAGTAAGTTCTGCCCTAAGCTTGAGTTTCCTTTCCAAATGATTTTGAAAGCCCGCAGCCCCTCACTCGATTATGGGAGAGAGTCAGGGGCCCATTTGTTTTTATACCTCCTGCTGCCGTAATGGGGCTGGTTGTTAATGAATTTCAAATAGCAGTTATGAAAAGAAACACACGTTTAGCCCAAGTTTTCCTGTTCCTGAGAATTTTTTCATTCACCAGGAGAAGCCTCAACTTCTTTTCCAAATCCTAAGGTATCATTTAGATTGCCTTCAAAGAAATGGTCCTCCCTGGAAGTGATTTCCCTTCTGACTTCTTTCAACTATATTTACAGAGATGCCTGGGTCTGTGACATTGGTTCCTGAACAACAAACACCTGGCACAAGGAAATGTTTTAACAGTCTCACCCTAACCATGTTCAGACTTTGCTATTCTCAAGAAAAGTATGTCACCATTTTGTTCCAGTTTCAGAATGTCAGTGAATAAAAATAAAGATAATTATGATGAAATGGCTAAAATGAATTGAGTAAGCAATTTGTGCCAGGTTTTGTGCTAAGCTCTTATTATCTCATGTAATAGTCTAAACTTCCCTGGGTGCCTCAACTGAAGCTTGAAGACCTTACGCAACTGACTCAAGAGCCCATGGTTGATAAGTGGCAGAGCCTGGATATGAGATGAAATGTGATTCCATAGTTGGTTTTCAGGAGTACTGCACAGCCCTCTTCCCTAAAGTGCCACCAGAAGGTCCTCAGCATCCTTTGTAAATTAGGACAGGTTTTTTTTCATATCTACCACTGTCCATAAATTTTTAAGAAACAGGCTCTTCATTGTTCCCTACAACTCAACTCGAGACATAGGAATGTCAGTCACAGCTTATGAAAAAAACAAAAAACCAAATGAGTGTCATTCTTTCCTTTTAGTATATTAAAAAAAAGTTTTTTAACTCCTAGAGAACACCTCAGTGGCCTCAAGATGTGCAAAGAGTTAAGAATATTGAATCATATGATATGGCATCCAGGGATGAATTTACTAGATTAAATAATCCCCCATTTATAAAGGCAGGTTTAAGGAAATAATTGCTTACCAATTGGCAAGGAAAGGGAAAATAAAATGTCTATTCCCATTGCTGCTATATTCCAAGTACATGGCTAATTTGTCCTCAATTTCACTATGTGAGGAAGAAAGAAATGTAGAAAGAAAGCCAGAAAATTGGGGGATTTGAGGTCACACAAACTCACTTCACCATAGTTGAGACATTTTCTTTCATCCACTTGAAACTATTGCTTGACCATCTACTACGTGATTGGCATAGGTCAAAACCCTGAGTATCAGTTGGTGAACAGCACAGAAATGGTCCCCGCCCTGAACACCTTATGACTCTACCTGGGGTAATTTCACTATCATAAAACTCAGGGGTTCATATATGAAACTCTATTTCTCTATAACTTAATTTAACTTAGTTCTCAAGTTCTCATATCCTTTTGGTAGCGGGAAACAATCTTGCCGATTCAAGGTAAAACTCACTTCCTTCTGGATTAAAGCGATGTCTCGCCTGGGTGAAGACTTGGTTCATGTTTGCCTTCTTCCCCTTTCCCCTTCTTTGGGGAGTAATTTAAGTTCCAGAGGATTCCAGGGTAAAATGGGATCTCATTCACTATGGTCCTTTGTCTACACTGGCCTTCACTGGGTTGAACTTCACCTTATTTCACCCTTGTCCTCAGATGCTGGGCATCACTCCTGATGTCCATGCTTTCACAGTGGAAGTTGGACCACATTGAGTTCGTCCACCATCTCTCAGCATTCACCTCTCCCATGGTGGATCTAATGACTGTTTTTTGTCTGCTTTTCCCATTTTTTTCTGAGAGTAATAGTACCTCCCAAGTCTTCTCCCAGACCTGTCCGCTTATATCTCACCCACCATTGCTACCCTTCTGTGAGGCTTTGGACAAGGCTTTCTTTTTCCTTGGCTCATTCCTGAGAAAGCCAGGCATAGGTCTCCTCTGCTCTGGGATCCCCACACGCTGACTGAGACATGGATCACTTACCCCAGGAAGGTGGGGGGTAGGGGTGGTGCAGAACCCCATTTGGTCTTGATTTCCTCTCCCATTCCCCCCTTCTCTTGAGCCCAGAAAAGACTTTTAATCTCCTCTTGAGCAGTAAGGAAAACCAGCTCTTAAATCATCATGAATTCTTTCAAAAATATTGGCTGTGGCATAAACTTTTTATGCTACCTTCTTTAGGACTCAACTTTTTGATTCTCAGTACCCTTTTCTTAAATTGATAAATTGAACTTAGCAAAACTAAAACTCTCTTCTTGAAATATACTGTTAGACTAAAAAAAAAAAAATCACATAGTGGGAGAAGACATTCACAATACTTATATCCGACCAAGGACTTGACTTCAGAATATATTAAAAACTCCTACAACTCAATAATACCAAGACAAACAATCCAAATTTTTTAAATGTCCAAAAGACTTCAACAGTATCTTCATAAAGAAGGTTCTATGAATAGCCAAAGAGCACATGAAAAGATGCTGAATACCACTGGTTATCAGGGAAATACAGTTTAAATCACCATGAGATACAACTTCACATCCATGAGAATGACTAAGATGTAAAGTACTGATAATACCAAGGGTGGTAAAAATGTGGGGTACTTAGAATTTTCACACATGATGGTGGAGATGTAAAATGATCCAACTACTTTGGAAAACATTTTGGCAATTTCTTATAAAATTAAACATACATCTACCCTATGGCCCATAAATTGCTAGGTATTAACCTCAGAGAAATATATGTCCACAAAATCCATGTACAAAAATATTCATAAATCAACTATACTTCAATTAAAAATTGATAAAAAAGAATGTTCATAACAGTTTTATTCATAACAGCTAAAAACTGGCAAATTCATGTATCCATCAACAGAGGAATGGATAAACAAACTGTGATATATCCATACAATGGAATACATACAAAGGAATGGAATTAGCCAGATGCAAAAGTATAATTCCATGTATAATATACACAGCTCTAGAAGAGACAAACCATACCACTGTGAGAGATGGAAATCAGAATCGTGGTTTCCTCTGCTTGGAAGGGGTGGGCAGAATCTTGACTAGAAAGGGGCATCAGGGAACTTAGTAAGTGAAGAGAATATTCTCTATGTTAAGTGCAGTGGTGGTTACCCAGGTGTATACATTTCTCAAAACAAAATCTGTACATTTTGTTGGATGTAAATCCTGTATCAACTTAAACAAAGAGGAAAAATACCATTTTTTCTCTCAAAGCTCAGCTCTTACAAATCAAAGCTTTGGCTTTCAAAGCTATTGGTTTTTCCTTTGATTTTTAAAATAAAACACTCAGAAAATCAGTTGATTTTTTTTTTCTTCAAGACTACACATGCCCTCTCCTGAGGGTGGTTGGTATGAAAAGCTATTACTGCCCAAAGCAATCTACAGATTCAATGCAATCCCTATCAAATTACCAATGGCATTTCTCACAGAACTAAAACAAAAATCTTAAAATTTCTATGGAGACACAAAACACCCTGAATAGCCAAAGCAATCTTGAGAAAGAAAAATGGAGCTGGAGGAATCAGGCTCCCTGACTTCAGACTATACTACAAAGTTACAGTAATCAAGACAGAATGGTACTGGCACAAAAACAGAAATATAGATCAATGGAACAGGATAGAAAGCCCAGAGATAAACCCATGCACCTATGGTCAACTAATCTATGACAAAGGAGGCAAGAATATACAACAGAGAAAAGACAGTCTCTTCAATAAGTGGTGCTAGGAAAACTGGACAGCTACATGTAAAAAAGTGAAATTAGAACACTCCCTAACACCATACACAAAAATAAACTTAAAATGGATTAAAGACCTAAATGTAAGACTGGACACTATAAAATTCTTAGAGGAAAACATAGAAAGAACACTCTTTGACATAAATCACAGCAAGATATTTTTTGACCCACCTCCCAGAGTAATGAAAATAAAGACAAAAATAAACAAATGGGACCTAATGAAACTTCAAAGCTTTCGCATTGCAAAGGAAACCATAAACAGATGAAAAGACAACCCTCAGAATGGGAGAAAATATTTTCAAATGAATCAATGGACAAAGAATTAATCTCCAAAATATACAAGCAGCTCATGCAGCTGAATATCAAAAAGACAAACAACCCAATCCAAAAATGGGTGGAAGACCTAAATAGACATTTCTCCAAAGAAGACATACAGATGGCTAAGAAGCACATGAAAGGATGCTCAACATCACTAATTATTAGAGAAATGCAAATCAAGACTACAATGAGGTATCACCTCACACTGGTCAGAATGGCCATTATCAAAAAACCTACAAACAATAAATGCTGGAGAGGGTGTGGAGAAAAGGGAACCCTCTTGCCCTGTTGGTGGGAGTGTAAATTGATACAGTCACTACAGGAGAACAGTATGGAGGTTCCTTAAAAAACTAAAAATAGAACTACCATATGACCCAGCAATCCCGCTACTGGGCATATACCCAGAGAAAACCAAAATTCAAAGAGACACATGCACCCCAATGTTCACTGCAGCACCATTTACAATAGACAGGTCATGGAAGCAACCTAAATGCCCATTGAAAGACAAATGGATAAAGAAGAAGTGGTATATATATACAATGGAATATTACTCAGCCATAAAAAGGAAAGAAATTGGGTCGTTTGTAGAGACATGGATGGACCTAGAGACTGTCATACAGAGTAAAGTAAGTCAGAAAGTGAAAAACAAATATTGTATATTAACAGATATATGTGGAATCTAGAAAAATGGTACCTGTCTGCAAGGCAGAAATAGAGACACAGATGTAGAGAACAAATGTATGGAAACCAAGGGGAGAAAGGGAGGGGGGTGGGATGAACTGGGAGACTGGGATTGACATATATACACTAATATGTATAAAATAGATAACTAATGAGAACCTGCTGTATAGTACAGGGAACTCTACTTCACTTTGCTGTACAGTAGAAACTAACACAACATTGTAAAACAACTATACCCCAATTAAAACAAAAAGCTATTACCAGAGAGGGCATAGTCAGGCTGGGGTAATTGTACATGACAGCAGGGAGGTGGTGGGAGGTTAGTGTGTCGTTGACATGGCCAATGTGATAAGACATTTTCTGCTCATGGCCTAGTGGGAGAGACAGATCATAAACAAGTAAATAAATAAGTAATGTATAATTATAACTTCTGCTAAGTGCTATGGCTAACATAAATACGGTGCAATAAGAAAGAATCATTTTGGAGGGAAGACTACTTAAACAGAAGTACTTCTCTTATGATGTGATATTGCACCTGAAAAATGAAAGGAGCTCATCATGTGAACACACGAGGGTAAAGTGTCCCAGGTGAAGGAAATAGCACATAAAATACCCCAAAGTGGGAGAGTTAGTGTGTGCAAAAAACCTAGAGGGGGCAAGTGTGACCAACATGTGTTGATCAAGAAGAAAGTAGAACAAGATGTGCTAGGAAACAAATGCCATGCAGACCTTTCATGAGAGAGTTTGGATTTTATTCTAAATGTAATAGGCAATTATTCAGAATTTAAGCAGGGGAGTGACATGTTCTAATTTACATACTTTTAAAACTGGTTATTGAGGTATGATTGATGTACAATTAACTAAATACATTTTTAACTATGAAATTTGATTTTTTGACATGTATATAAAGACTTGAAACCACCAAGATAATCATGATAATCAACATTCCACAGATTTTCCTTTGTTAGTCTTCCCTAGTACTCCCTCAGTCCCTACCCAGGCAAACATTGATCTGCTTTCTGTCACTAATAATCAGTAGTACTTTCTAGAATTTGATATAAAAGTAATCATACATAATGTTCTCATGTTGCCTGACTTCTTTCACTCAGTGTAATTATTTTGGGTTTAATTCATGTTGTTGGGTATATTAACAGATATTCCTTTTCACTGTTAAGTAGTAGTCCATTATATGGATATACCACACTTTTTATCCATTCACCTGCTGATGGACATTTGAATTGTTTCCAGTTTGGGGCTCTTACAAACACAACCACTATGACCATTTGTGTACCCATCTTGGTATGGCCATACGCTTTCATTTTTCTTTGGTAAACACCTAGGGATAAAATAGCTATATCATATGGTAGGTATATGCTTTACATTTTAAGAATCTGGAAAACATTTTCCAAAACAGTTATACCACTTTACATCCCCATATGCAGGGAAGAAGAGTTCTAGTTAGTCCATGTCCTTACCAAAACTTGACATGTCTTTTTAATTTTAGACAGTCTGATAGTGTTCAGTGGTACCTTATTGTGGTTTTAATTTTCATTTTCCTAATGGCTAATGAGATCAATTCACCTTTTCATGTTGTTATTTGTTATCTGTATATCTTCTTTGACAAAGTGCCTGTTCAAATATTTTTTTTGGTGGGGGAGGTTTTGCCCATTATTGAGCTTTGAGAGCTCTTTATATATTCTGGGTGCAAGTTGTTTCTGAGATATTTGAATTGCATATTTTTTCACTCAGTTTGTTTTCATTCTCTTAGCAATATTTTGGAAGAGAAAATTTCCTAGTTGATGAAGTCCAATTTATCAATTTATTACTTTAGGGGTCATCCTTTTGGTGTCTAAGTTTTTGCCTAACACTTAGGGCACACAGATTTTCTCTTGTGTTTCTTCTAGAAATTTTTTATGAATTTAGGTTTCATATTTAGTCTATCATTCATTTTGAGTTAATTTTCTTTATGGTATCAGATATGAATCAAGTTCTTTTTTTGCATATGAATATCCAATTGTGCCAGTACCATTTCCTAAATGATTGTTCTTTTCCACTGAATTGCCTTTGTACTTTTGTCAAAAATCAGCCAACCACACATGTTTCTGGACTCTATTCTCTTCCCTTGATCTATTTGTCTAACTTTCCACAAAAACTATACTGTCTTAATTACTGTAGCTCTATAAAAAGACTTGAAAATCAAGTAGTGTAAGTCATTCATCCTTTTACTCTTAAACTATTTGTATCTTTATAGTTAAAGTGGGTTTCTTGCAGACAAAGTATAGTTCTTCCTCTTTTATCCAATCTAATAATCTCTGCCTTCTGAAATATTTAGACCATTTAAAAGCACATAATGTGTTGTTGTTGTTTTTTGTTTGTTTGTTTGTTTCCGGTACGTGGGCCTCTCACTGTTGTGGCCTCTCCCATTGCGGAGCACAGGCTCCGGACGTGCAGGCTCAGCGGCCATGGCTCACGGGCCCAGCAGCTCCGCAGCATGTGGGATCTTCCCGGACTGGGGCACAAACCCGCGTCCCCTGCATCGGCAGGCGGACTCTCAACCACTGCACCACCAGGGAAGCCCCATAATGTGTTTTTTTAAAGCATGTAGGAGTGTAAATATTGTATCATGATATTTGTTTTCTATTTGCCTCATATGGTTTTTCCCTCCTGTTTCTTTCTTTTTCTTCCTTTTAAGAAACTGGGTATTTTTATGATTACATTTGATCTACTTTGCTGGTTTGTTAGTTATAACTCTTTGTGAATTATTGTAGCGGTTGCTTTAGAATTTATAATATACATCTTATTTAACAACATCTACCTAAAAGTGATATTATACCATTTCATGTATAGTGTAAAAACCCTGATATCTGTATACTTCTATTTCTCTTGTTCTTGCTTATATGCTTTTTTTGTCATACATTTTATATTGTATGCTATAACACTCATAACGTTTTTATTACTTTTATTTTCAATGGCCAATTATTTTTTAAAGAGATATAAACCATAAAAAAGTATTTTTCATTTACCCAAGTTACCATTTCTGGTGGTCTGCATTTATTTGTGTAGATCCAGATTTCCTCTAGCATCACTGCCTTCTGCCTAAATGACATCCTTTAATATTTTTGCAGTGCATGTCTACCGGTGATAAATTCTTTCAGAAAAATGCTTTATTTTGCTGTCATTTTGGAAAGTCATTTTCACTGGGTATCAAATTCTGGATTAATCTTTTTTCTTTCAGTATTTTAAAGCTTTGCCACCTTGTTGACTGGAAAGCTGCTCTCGTTCTTATCTTGACCCTCCTTAGATAAGGTGTCTTTTTTAAAAAAATAAATTTATTTATTTTTATTTATTTATTTGCTGCTGCATGCAGGCTTTCTCTAGTTGCGGCAAGCAGGGGCTACTCTTCGCTGTGGTGTGCAGGCTTCTCATTGTGGTGGCTTCTCTTGTTGTGGAGCACAGGCTCTAGACGTGCAGGCTTCCGTAGTTGTGGCACGAGGACTCAGTAGTTGTGCCTTACGGGCTCTAGAGCACAGGCTCTGTAGTTGTGGCACACGGGCTTAATTGCTCCACAGCATGGGGGATCTTCCTGGACCAAGGCTCGAACCTGTGTCCCCTGCATTGGCAGGTGGATTCTTAACCACTGCGCCACCAGGAAAGTCCCAGGAAGGTGTCTTTTATTCTCTGCATACTTGTAACATATTCTCTTTATCACTAGTTTTGAGAAATTTGATTATGCTGTGCCTTGGTGAAGTTTTATTCATGCTTTTTGTGCCTGGAGTTCATTGGGATTTTCAGATCTGTGAGGTTATAGTTTACATCACATTTGAAAATTATTTGCCATTATTTTTTCAAATATTTTTCAGCCCCTCCCACTATGGTGGATCTAATTACATGTATATTAGCCTGTGTGAAGTTGTCACACACAGCTCACTGCACTCTGTTTAATTTTGGATAGTTTCTATTGCTGTGTCTTCAAGTTCTCTCAAGTTTTATTCGGCACTGTCTAACCTGTTTTTAATCTCCCTGCCTCCATGTATTTTTCACCTCAGATGTTGTTGTTTTCACCACTGGAAATTCGGTTTGGGCCTTTTTTTTAAAATACTTATAAGCTACGTATTATAATTATTTAACATCTTTATTGGAGTATAATTGCTTTACAATGGTGTGTTAGTTTCTGCTGTATAAAAAAGTGAATCAGCTATACATACAGATATAGCCCCATATCCCCTCCCTCTTGCATCTCCCTCCCACCCTCCCTTTCCCACCCCTCTAGGTGGACACAAAGCACTGAGCTGATCTCCCTGTGCTATGCGGCTGCTTCCCACTAGCTATCTACTTTACATTTGGTAGTGTGTATATGTTCACGCCACTTTGTAACTTCATCCCAGGTTGCCCTTCCTGCTGCCCATGTCTTGCAGTCCATTCTCTATGTCTGTGTTTTATTCCTGTCCTGCCCCTAGGTTCTTCAGAACCTTTTCCTATTTTTTTTTTTTTTTAGATTCCATATATATGTGTTAGCAAACAGTAATTGTTTTTCTCTTTCTAACTTACTTCACTCTGTATGACAGTCTCTAGGTCCATCCACCTCGCTACAAATAACTCAATTTCATTTCTTTTTATGGCTGAGTAATATTCCATTATATATATGTGCCACATCTTCTTTATCCATTCATCTGTTGATGGACACTTAGGTTGCTTCCATATCCAAGCTTTTGTAAATAGAGCTACAATGAACATTGTGGTACATGACTCTTTGAATTATGGTTTTCTCAGGGTGTATGCCCTGTAGCGGGATTGCTGGGTCGTATGGTAGTTCTATTTTTCAGTTTTTTGAGGAACCTCCATACTGTTCTCCATAGTGGCTGTATCAATTTACATTCCCACCAACAGTGCAAGAGGGTTCCCTTTTCTCCATATCTTTTCCAGCATTTATTGTTTGTAGATTTTTTAATGATAGCTGTTCTGACTGGTGTGAGGTGATACCTAATTGTAGATTTGATTTGCATTTCTCTGATGATTAGTGATGTTGAGCATCCTTTTGTGTGTTTGTTGGCAATCTGTATATCTTCTTTGGAGAAATGTCTCTTTAGGTCTTCCACCCATTTTTGGATTGGGTTGTTTGTTTTTTTGATATTCAGCTGCATGAGCTGCTTGTATATTTTGGAGATTAATCCTTTGTCAGTTGCTTTGTTTGCAAATATTTTCTCCCATTCTGAGTGTTGTCTTTTCATCATGTTTATGGTTTCCTTTGCTGTGCAAAACTTTTAAGTTTCATTAGGTCCCATGTTTATTTTTGTTTTTATTTCCATTTCTCTAGGAGGTGGGTCAAAAAGGATCTTGCTGTGATTTATGTCATGGAGTGTTCTACCTATGTTTTCCTCTAAGAGTTTTATACTGTCTGGCCTTACATTGAGATCTTTAATCCATTTTGAGTCTATTTTTGTGTATGGTATTAGGGAGTGTTCTATTTTCACTTTTTTACATGTAGCTGTCCATTTTTCCCAGCACTACTTGTTGAAGAGGCTGTCATTTCTCCATTGTATATTCTTATATCCTTTATCAAAGATAAAGTGACCATATGTGTGTGGGTTTATCTCTGGGCTTTCTGTCCTGTTCCATTGATCTATATTTCTGTTTTTGTGCCAGTACCATACTGTCTTGATTACTGTAACTTTGTATTATCATCTGAAATCCGGGAGCCTGATTCCTCCAGCTCTGTTTTTCTTTCTCAAGATTGCCTTGGTTTTTCAGGGTCTTTTGTGTTTCCATACAAATTGTGAAATTTTTTGTTCTAGTTCTGTGACAAAGGCCATTGGTAATTTGATAGGGATTGCATTGAATCTGTAGATTGCTTTGGGTTGTATAGTCATTTTCACAATGTTGATTCTTCCAATCCAAGAACATGATATATCTCTCCACCTTTTTGTATCATCTTTAATTTCTTTCATCAGTATCTTATAGTTTTCTGCATACAGGTCTTTTGTCTCCTCAGGTAGGTTTATTCCTAGGTATTTTATTATTTTTGTTGCAGTGGTAAATGGGAGTGTTTCCTTAATTTCTCTTTTATATTTTTCATCATTAGTGTATAGGAATGCAAGAAATTTCTGTACATTAATTTTGTATCCTGCTACTTTACCAAATTCATTGATTAGCTCTAGTAGTTTTCTAGTAGTGTCTTAGGATTCTCTATGTATAGCATCATGTCATCTGCAAACAGTGACAGTTTTACTTCTTCTTTTCTGATTTTGATTCTTTTTATTTCTTTTTCTTCTCTGATTGCTGTGGCGAAAATTTCCAAAACTATGTTGAATAATAGTGGTGAGAGTGGGTAACCTTGTCTTGTTCCTGATCTTAGAGAAAATGCTTTCAGTTTTTCACCATTGAGAACGATGTTGACTGTGGGTTTGTCATATATGGCCTTTATTATGTTGAGGTAAGTTCCCTCTATGCCTACTTTCTGCAGCGTTTTTATCATAAATGAGTGTTGAATTTTGTTGAAAGATTTCTCTGCATCTATTGAGATGGTCATATGGTTTTTCTCCTTCAATTTGTTAATATGGTTTATCACATTAATTGACTTGCATATATTGAAGAATCCTTGTATTCCTGGGATAAACCTCACTTGATCATGGTGTATGATCCTTTTAATGTGCTGTTGGATTCTGTTTGCTCATAGTTTGTTGAGGATTTTTGCATCTATGTTCATCAGTGATATTGGCCTGTAGTTTTCTTTTTTTCTGGCATCTTTGTCTGGATTTGGTATCAGGGTGATGGTGGCCTCATAGAATGAGTTTGGGAGTGTTCCTCCCTCTGTTATATTTTGGAAGAGTTTGAGAAGGATAGTTGTTAGCTCTTCTCCGAATGTTTGATAGAATTTGCCTTTGAAGACTTCTGGTCCTGGGCTTTTGTTTCTTGGAAGATTTTTAATTACAGTTTCAATTTCAGTGCTTGTGATTGGTCTGTTTATATTTTCTATTTCTTCCTGGTTCCGTCTTGAAACGTTGTGGTTTTCGAAGAATTTGTCTATTTCTTCCAGGTTGTCCATTTTATTGGCACATAGTTGCTTGTAGTAACCTCTCATGAGCTTTTGTATTTCTGAAGTGTCAGTTGTTACTTCTCCTTTTTCATTTCTAATTCTATTGATTTGAGTCTTCTCCCTTTTTCTCTTGATGAGTCTGGCTAATATTTTATCCATTTTGTTTATTTTCTCAAAGAACCAGCTTTCAATTTTATTTATCTTTGCTATCGTTTCCTTCATTTCTTTTTCATTTATTTCTGATCTGATCTTTATGATTTCTTCCCTTCTGTTAACTTTGGGGTGTTTTTGTTCTTCTTTCTCTAATTGCTTTAGGTGTTAGGTTATGTTGTTTATTTGAGATGTTTCTTGAGGTAAGATTGTATTGCTATAAAATTCCCTCTTAGAACTGCTTTTGCTGCATCTCATAGGTTTTAGGTCATCATGTTTTCATTGTCATTTGTTTCTAGGTATTTTTTCATTTACTCTTTGATTTCTTCAGTGATCTTTTGGTTATTTCATAGTGTGTTTCTTAGCCTCTGTGTGTTTGTATTTTTTACAGATTTTTTACTGTAATTGATAACTAGTCTCATAGTGTTGTGGTCAGAAAAGATACTTGATATGATTTTAATTCTCCTAAATTTACCAAGGCTTGATATGTGACCCAAGATATGATCTATCCTGGAGAATGTTCCATGAGCACTTGAGAAGAAAGTGTATTCTGTTGTTTTTGGATGGAATGTCCTATAAATATCAATTAAGTCCATCTTGTTTAAGGTATCATTTAAAGCTTGTGTTTCCTTATTTATTTTCATTTTCGATGATCTGTCCATTGGTGAAAGTAGGGTTTTAAAGTTCCCTACTATGATTGTGTTACATCAATTTCCCCTTATATGGCTGTTAGCATTTGCCTTATGTACTGAGGTGCTCCTATGTTGGGTGCATATATATTTACAATTGCTATATCTTCTTCTTGGATTGATCCCTTGATCATTATGTAGTGTCCTTCTTTGTCTCTTGTAATAGTCTTTATTTTAAAGTCTATTTTGTCTGATATGAGAATTGCTACTCCAGCTTTCTTTTGATTTCCATTTGCATAGAATATCTTTTTCCATCCCCTCACTTTCAATCTGTAAGTGTCCCTGGGTCTCTTGTAGAGAGCATATGTACGGGTCATGTTTTTGTATCCATTCAGCTAGTCTATGACTTTTGGTGGAAGCATTTAATATATTTACATTTAAGGTAGTTATAGGTATGTATGTTCCAATTACTATTTTCTTAATTGTTTTGGGTTTGTTATTTTAATTATTTTCCTTCTCTTGTGTTTCCTGCCTAGAGACGTTCCTTTAGCATTTTTTGTAGAGCTGGTTTGGTGGTGCTGAATTCTCTTAGCTTTTTCTTATCTGTAAAGTGTTTAATTTCTCTGTCGAATCTGAATTAGATCCTTGCTGGGTAGAGTAATCTTGGTTGTAGGTTTTTCCCTTTCATCACTTTAAATACATCCTGCCACTCCCTTCTGGCTTGAAGAGTTTCTGCTGAAGGATCAGCTATTAACATTATGGGGATTCCGTTGTATGTTAATTGTTGCTTTTCCCTTGCTGCTTTTAATATTTTTTCTTTGTATTTAATTTTTATTTAATTTTTGATAGGTTGATTAATATGTTTCTTGGCATGTTTCTCCTTGGATTTATCCTGTATGGGACTCTCTGTGCTTCCTGGAGTTGATTGACTATTTCCTTTCCCATATTAGTGAAGTTTTCAACTATAATTTCTTCAAATATTTTCTCAGTCCCCTTTTTCTTCTCTTCTTCTTCTGGGACCCCTATAATTTGAATGTTGGTGCATTTAATGTTGTCCCAGAGGTCTCTGGGATTGTCCTCAATTATTTTCATTCTTTTTTCTTTATTCTGTTCTGCGGTAGTTATTTCCACTATTTTATCTTCCAGGTCACTTATCCATTTTTCTGCCTCAGTTATTCTGCTATTGATTCCTTCTAGAGAATTTTTAATTTCCTTTATCGTTTGTTTGCTCTTTAGTTCTTCTACGTCCTTATTACATGTTTCTTGTATTTTCTCCATTCTATTTCCAAGATTTTGGATCAACCTTACTATCATTATTCTGAATTCTTTTTCAGGTAGACTGCCTATTTCCTCTTCATTTGTTAGGTCTGGTGGGTTTTTATCTTGCTCCTTCATCTGCTGTGTGTTTCTCTGTCTTCTCATTTTGCTTAACGTACTGTGTTTGGGGTCTCCTTTTTGCAGGCTGTAGGTTCTTAGTTCCCGTTGTTTTTGGTGTCTGCCCCCAGTGGCTAAGGTTGGTTCAGTGGGTTGTGTAGGTTTCCTGGTGGAAGGGATTGGTGCCTTTATTCTGGTGGATTAGGCTGGATCTTGTCTTTCTGTTGGGCAGGACCACATCCGGTGGTGTGTTTTGGGGTGTCTGTGGCCTTATTATGATTTTTGGTAGCCTCTTTGCTAAGGGGTGGGTTTGTGTTCCTGTCTTGCTAGTTGTTTGGCATAGGGTGTCCAGCACTGCAGCTTGCTGGTCGTTGAGTGGAACTGGGTCTTAGCATTGAGATGGAGATCTCTGGGAGAGCTTTCGCTCTGTGATATTACATGGAACCGGGAGGTCTCTGGTGGACCAATGTCCTGCATTCGGCTCTCGCACCTCAGAGGCACAGGCCTGACACCCGGCCAGAGCACTAAGACCCTGTCAGCCACATGGCTCAGAAGAAAAGGGAGAAAAAAAAAGGAAAAAAAGAAAGAAAAATAAATAAAATAAAGTGATTAAAATAGAAAAAAATTATTAACAATAAAAAAAATTTAAAGTAATAAAAAAAAAGTAAGAGAGTAAGAAAGAAGAGCGCAACCAAACCAGAAATCAAATCCTACAATGATAACAAATAAAAACTATACTAAAAAAAACCAAACATAAAACAAAATACAGACAGTCAGAACCCTAGGACAAATGACAAAAGCAAAGGTATACAGACAAAATCATACAAAGAAGCATACACATACAGACTCACAAAAAGTGGAAAAGGAAACAAAGAAAAACATATATATATATATTTTAAAAAGGGAAGAGAGCAAACAAATCAATAAGCAGATATACCAATGATAATAAGCTCTAAATACTAAACTAAGATAAACATAAAACCAGAAACAAATTCGATGCAGAAAGCAAACCCCAAGTCTACAGTTGCTTCTGAAGTCCACCATCTCAATTTTGGGATTCTTCACTGTCTATTCAGGTATTCCACAGATGCAGGTACATCAAGTTGATTGTGGAGATTTAATCTGCTGCCCCTGAGGCTGCTGGGAGAGATTTCCCTTTCTCTTCTTTGTTTGCACAGCTCCTGGGGTTCAGTTTTGGATTTGGCCCTGCCTCTGAGTGTAGGTCACCTGAGGGCCTCTGTTCCTCCCCAAGACAGGACGGGGTTAAAGGAGTGGCTGATTAGAGGGCTCTGGCTCACTCAGGCCGGGGGGTAGGGAGGGGTACAGAATGTGGGGCAAGCCTGCAGGTGTAGAGGCCGGCGTGACATTGCAACAGCCTGAGGCGCGCGTGTGTTCTCCCGGGAAAGTTGTCCCTGGATCACAGGACCCTGGCAGTGGCAGGCTGCACAGGCTCCCGGGAGGGGAGGTGTAGGATAGTGACCTGTGCTTGCACACAGGCTTCTTGGTGGCTGCAGCAGCAGCCTTAGCATCTCATGCCTGTCTCTGGAGTCTGCGCTGATAGCAGCCACTCACGTCTGTCTCGAGCTCGTTTAGGTGGTGCTCTGAATCCCCTCTCCTCGTGCACCCTGAAACAATGGTCTCTTGCCTCTTAAGCAGTTCCAGAGTTTTTCCCGCACTCCGTCCCGGCTAGCTGTGGTGCACTAACCCCCTTCAGGCTGTGTTCACGCAGCCAAACCCAGTCCTCTCCCTGGGATCTGACCTCCGAAGCCAGAGCCTCAGCTCCCTGCCCCCACCTGTCCTGGCAGGTGAGCAGACAAGCGTCTCAGGCTGGTGAGTGCTGGTCGGCATCAATCCTCTGTGTGAGAATCTCTCTGCTTTGCTCTCTGCACCACTGTTGCTGCGCCATCCTTCATGGCTCTGAAGTTTACCCCATGCCACCTCCCGTCTCCACCAGTGAACAGTCTTGCTAGTGTGTGGAAACTTTTCCTTCTTCACAGCTCCCTATCCGAAGTGCAGGTCCCATCCCTATTTTTTTGTCTCTGTTTTTTCTTTTGCCCTACCCAGGTACATGGGGAGTTTCTTGCCTTTTGGGAAGTCTGAGGTCTTCTGCCAGTGTTCAGCTGGTGTTCTGTAGGAGTTGTTCCACATGTAGATGTAGGGTTTTTTTGGCCCCAAGGCATGTGGGATCTTAGCTCCCCTACCAGGGATCGAACCTGTATCCCCTACACTGGAAAGTGAAGTCTTAACAACTGGACCACCAGGGAAGTCCCTGTATGTAGTTCTGATGTCTTTGTGGGGAGGAAGGTGATCTCCATGTCTTACTCCTCTGTCATCTTGAAGGTGCCCCCTTCGTTTTGGGCCTTTGAATATCTTCCATGTCTAGTTAAATGTTCAATCTTTCTTCTAACTTCCTGAACATACGGAATGTAATTATAACAACTGTTTTCATGGTCTTGTTTGTGAATTCTATCATCTGTGCTATTTCTGGGTCAGTTTAATTTATTGACTTTTTTCTTCGTTATTAGTTCATATTTTGTTGCCTTTTTTGCATGCTTATTAATTTTTGATTAGATAATAGACATTGTGAATTTCATTTTGTTGGGTGCTGGATATTTTTGTATTCCTATGGCTATTCTTAACTTTGTTCTGAGACACAAAAATGTTACTTGGAAACATCTTGATCCTTTCATTTCTTGCTCTTAAGTTTTGTGAAGTGAAGCCAGAGTAGCATTTTGTCTAGGACTCATTATGCTCCGTTTTGGAGGCAAAATTCTTTTGAGTTAGGCTCAATGCCTACTCAATGCCCCATTAATCACATGGTTTTCCACTCTGGCTAGCTGGGAAATAAACTATTCCTACTCCTGTGTGACCTCCAGTGATTGTTCCCTATAATCCTTTCGTAGTGCTTTTCCTCACACACATGAACTGATTAGTACTTGGCTGAAAACTTAATAGAACCCTCTACAGATCAGCAGACTTGTCTGCCATATGCTTTCTCTTCTTCCATAATTTGTTCTGAGCTCCCTTGGCCTCCCTGGACTTCCAGTTCTGGATCCTCAAGTCAGGAAGTCCCTGTTCCTTGACAGTAGCAGTAAGCACATAGAAAGCAGGAAGGTAGTAAACTGGAGCATTGTGGGGACCATCTCTTTTGTTTCTTATTTCTCAGGGATCACTGTCCTTAGTTGCCTGATGCCCAGTGTCTTAAAAAATAATTGTTTCATACATTTTGACCAGTTTTCAACTGTTTCAGATTGGAGGGTAAATCTAGTCACTGTTATTCCATCTTGGGTGAAAGCATTCCAATTTATGTTTTTAAAGACTACTTTGCTGTGTGGAGAACAAACTGGAAGGCAAGTTATTTCTCTGAACATCAGGCTTGTTTGTTTTTTAACCAGTAAAATACAGGCAATGTAGGTAAAGCATACCCCACAGTGTTATTGTGAAAATTAAATGAGACAATACATATGGTGTATAAAGAAGATTAGTTGCACTCTTTCCTGCATGATATAAAGATAATAAATAATATTTTAAATATCAATTTTTGTATCCACAGGTATAAATACTCAATTCAATCCCCTTGTAAGATGGCAAAATAATCTACCCAACAATGCCATCGAGATAGCAAGTCAAATAGAATTGGTTAAAAGATAATAGCAGCATATGTATGCCTATTACCCTGGTAACTTTTTACAAGAGGGGCCCACCATAGATGGGGGGGTCCTCAGAGAATTGTGAAGAGACTTAGGGAATAAAACTGAGAGGGAGCCTTTACACAGGTTTGCTTGTAGGCTTAAAAGCTACCCGTAGGACAGTCCAGCCATCTTGGAGCCACCTATGGTGAAACCGTTAGCGGAAACAATGCATGTTTATTACTTTGGAGCACACAGGCATCTCTAGAACAAAACTTCCCTGAGAGGAACACATTTAAGGACACAGCTGTCTATTGTCAAAACAGGCAAGAAAGAGAGAAGCTGTCTGAATTTTAAATCAGTCTTCATCTTTATAGTTCTGGAATATATGAGCACACATGAACCTTACTCTTTTTTATACATGAGGACGGATTCCCACTCCCGCGTCCTTCCTCTACAAATGACTAAAACAAAACTACATTCGTTTTCAGCTACACTGCAGGAAATGCTTGCTCTGATCTTTGGCTGTATCATTTCCAACACTGCAGTCTTGAGCCAACTCTAAGATAAGCTGTTATTATTTTAACAGTTTATCAAGTAATTTCCAAGAGGCTTCCATTTGCTGTTTGTGTTGGAAAGTTGTTTCTGCCTAAGATTATATGTGCTCCAAGCAGCGTTTGTGGTCAGAGTCCTTACCGAGCCAATGTAGCTTACTCCAAGCTTTCACAGATGTGAGAGCTCACTTTGGGTACATTTTCTTTCTTTCTTTTTTTTTTTAAACAAAACTGGATGATTAGCAAATCCCACAATGAGGTAACTCCCAGCTCAGTCCCTCACATGTTTACTAGCTACTCTTTGGCTGCTGGAATATTTATCATAATAAGCAAAACCTTAATCAAATCAGCAAAAGTTTTCAGTTGCAGCCTTCAAGTCCTCTTGCTCCAAATTCATGCTGGCTGTCTTCATCAGTACTGATATCTCCATGCAAAGAACAAGGGAGGGAAATAAAACCCCTTTTTTCAGTGAAAGAGAAAGTAACAAATAATGGCAAATTTTTCTAGCTTTAGGATTCATAAAAATGAGCGTATTGTGGTCTCTCTAACCAAAGTGATCTAATTCCCAGAAAATAGCCGATCGTATCTGCTGAACTGGTCTCACTCCCTGCTGTATTTTCTATCGCAATTCTCACTTTGTTCATGAAACAGCAATGATGATTTAGAGTGACATGTTGTTGCTATGGAATCTTATTTCTCTTGCTTTTAGTCTATTGAGGACGTGTGAGCTCTTAAACGTCTCTGCATGAGTTATTGCTCAAACACACTGAAAAGCACTGATGGCCTGGGCAGCTGTTCAAACCCAAACTCAAACCAGGGGTGGTTACAGAGTCAAAGGTTGGGGTTAGACCGTGCAGCCCATAAAATATAAACCAGGCAAATGTGTAAGTCATGGCCTGTAAATTTATCTTGGAGGATTTTGATGATTCGAGCATTTACCACTGTAGTTAGTTAGTCCAGGATTTAAAGTTGTGCATTATTCTCTGTCTGACTTACTTCACTCAGTAAGACAATCTATATCGCTTATATGTGGAACCTAAAAAAAGGGTACAAATGAACTTATCTATAAAACAGAAACAGAGCTACAGACGTAGAAAACAAACTTAGGGTTACCAGAGGGTAAGGGGGAGGAGGGATAAATTGAAAGATTGGGATTGACATATACACACTACTGTATATAAAATAGATAACTAATGAGAACCTACTATATAGCACAGGAAATTCTACTCAATACTCTGTAATGGCCTATACGGGAAAAGAATCTTAAAAAAGAGTGGATATATGTATATGTATGACTGATTCACTTTGCTGTACACCTGAAACTAACACAACATTGTAAATCAACTACACTCCACTAAAAATTTTTAAAAAAGAAAGCATCTCTGTATCTTTTTAATAAAGTTCTGCCAATAATCAAAAAAGATAATAATAATAAAAGTTGTGCATTATTTATTCCATACATGGCATACTGAGTTAATTCTCTTGCCTAATTTTCATAGGCAGAAGTGGTATGTATCAATGAAGATTCATCCTCTCGTGACCTGGCAACTCAGATCTCCACACCGAAAAGAGAGAGTCAGCTCAGTTGCCCTGATACCTCACTGCTTGTCATCTCACTGAGGGATTCATAACAGTTCCCTAGAATGTAACCTCCATGAGGACAGGGACATTGTTTTGTTTTCTGCTGTCTACCTAGCACTTTAAATGGAGATGATGTGTAACAGATGATCAATAAACATTTGCTTAAATGACTTAATACAATCATAGAAACTTATTGGAAGGGATGTAAACACTGCTGATTCTCCTTCTCAGCCATTTCCAGGGTCTCTCCTACAAAGTGATTCCAACTGATCTTATATCTTCTGGAACCCCTGCAGACATGAGACCCCCCACTACTTGGAAGGCAGTCCATTCCATTTATGCAGGTCTTTCACTGTTCTAAACTTCCATCTTATGTGGAATCACAGTCTGTCTCTTTGTGTCTTCCCTCTTTCATTCTTGTTCTTCCTTCCAGAGTGACACTGTTTTTCCTGACAATGTTTCAAAGAGCAGGAGATGGTCTCACAGTTCCCTGTGGAGCCCAAACAGCTTGAAGCAGAGTATAATGGCTAAAGGGGTGTGACCCATAAAACCAGGAAGCAGCTCTTCTCCTATCGAACAGCTGATTTTCAGAATGCTGTTCAGACCTACCAGTTTTAAAGATGGCATGATATTAGTGGAGTAATTAGGTTTCATTATATTGCAAGAGGTTACTGGACCTTAGGGGGGGAATAATCTCCATTTTAATTTGGCCTGACACAAAGCTTTGAGGAATCTGGATTCTCAAGGAACTATATACTAATTTTTGATCAGGTACAGACCTTGAAATTGAAACTGTAATTCATTAATCATATAGCTCTTTTTAAATTAGTATGTACTCTGTGCCATCCCTTATTTTCCAATGTTGCCTTAAGACTATATAACTAATAGCTAAGATTTGTTAAGTGCTTCATGCTCTACAAATGTTATCGCACTGAATTCTCATAGCAAACCTATGAATAGTATTCTAGTGTTATCTTCATTCTTATAAGAGGAAACTTAGTTTCAGTGAGGATGAGTAACTCATGCAAGGTCACCAGCAGGAATGTCACAGGGCCAGGCTTCAAACTCCGGTCTGTCTGACACCAAAGTGCTAATGAGAAATAAATTCTTGCGGGGGCAAAACCCAAGTTCAACTTGTCTTTGTTGACAAACTGTCTGATACACAGTTGGTGCTCAATAAATATATGTGGGACACATTTGGTGACAGTGGACTGAGGGTCAAAGCATGATTCACAACGTAACACTTTACACCTCAAATTCCATCTCTGTGAAACAAGGGACTTGGGCTGCATGATCTCTAGGCTTCCTCCCAGTCTTAAGAATGCATGCTGCCAGTCCCGGGATGAGGATGCATCCGAGTTTAGCAGCACAGACAAGAGGGAAGAGATTGCATGAGGAGCCACATGGACTAATACTGCATTCCTTTGAACAGAATGTTCCCTCTGCCCAAAATACCCTTTCCCACTTGCTCACTTGGCAAATGTCCAATGGTCAGCTCCACCAGCCTCCCCTCTGTGAAACTGTCCTTGACCTCTCCGTCAACACACCCTTTCCAGTACACACACAAAATTATTCCCTCCTCATGGCCCCCAAGTCCACTGTGCACGATTTGTGATTATTTGATTGTGGGTCTGTCTCCCCATCTCACACCTCGACTTGAGCTCCTTACAAATAAAACCCACCTCCTATTCATCTCCAGGCCCTGTCATGGAGCCTGGCATGTAAAGCAAGCCTTCCATAAATGTTTTGTGAGTGGCTAAATGAGCTAGCAGGCCATGTGTAGGGAAAGCAGAAGGGAACAATTGACCTTAATAGAAAATTCATGTCAGAAAACAGTGAGAAGTTAAGTTAGTAAGTGAGGCTAAGACTTGAAGTCCAGAAAGCAGAGTTTATTTAGGCTTGGTGCCCCAGCCAATGCCTCAGTTCCATTCTTGGGAAGGCAAGTGACAGTGAAAAGAAGAATCCTATTAGGAAAATTAGTAGAGACATGGTTTCTCATTTAAAAAATGAATAAAGGTAATGAACTTGCTTTCTTCCTTAGCATACTCTTAATAAACCCATAGCTCATTTATTATATTGCACACTTATATGAATAAAAACAGAGTCTGATTTGGAGGTGTCTTTCTGATTTTAAGTTAATGAATTTTTAATAAACCACTAACACAATAAACAAACATCTTTACCCGGGTTAAAACAAGTTTGAATAAGTCTAAACAGTTGCTGTTAGAATGTGCTGCACCCAGCTCAGCACCTGGCACATACCAAGTGCTCACTTAGTATTCTTTAAATGTCAAGTTCATTTCACACGTGGTAGCAGTTACTCTTGTTTTTCGCATGCATGGAGGATAACAGCAGTCCCCAGGTCTAAACACAGTGATTCTTTTAGAAGATTAAAAAAATAATTAAAGATTGAAAGATCTGTAGTGTTTGTGTTTAGAATACAGAACATATATGTATATTTATATGCTTATCTTTTAGTTCTCTGAGGTGTAAAACAATATTAAAATACATGCCTAGGAGAGCACATGTCAAACGACTACAGTAGATGGTAGCTCAGAAATGCATTCATCACCAGCTGGACAATCTATACCAAGGGTAAGCAACTGAACAGGTGACATTACTTTAAAAGCCAAACAAGTCCCTTTTATCCTGGAGCATCTCAGAGAGAGCACTGGAAGACAGTCCAGTCAGTTCAAGTCCGTTGATGGAAGTGGTTTAGCCATGTTTCCCCAGGTGGAAGCCATATTGCCGTGTAGTTGCATCATTTTGCAATCATGGAATTTAAACTCACAAGCAATTTCAGAATGCAGAATTTTCTCCTTAATGCGAACAAGAGCAGAAAGATGTGTGCGGGGTGTGTGTGTGTGTGTGTGTGTGTGTGTGTGTGTATGTGTGTGTGTGTGTTTAAAATGAGGATGGCCTAGGAGGACTCTTCTGTGATATTTGGAATCTGAATTTAAGTAATTAAATCCTAAGTGACTAAGTGTGATACTATTAGACAAACAATATGTGATGCAATGGATAATGATCTCATTTAGACCACCTATGAGCCCACATTTATGTCTTGGAAAGGGTGAGGTTCCATCTTGACTCCTAGTCTCTTATAAGGATTTCCATAATGGTACAGCTCTGCTGATGGTTTATCTCTACCTGTGTGGGGGGCTCTGCAGTCCTCCAAAGCTTGGCTTTCTTCTGCATATTTATCACTTTAAAATTTACAGGTAATTGCTAGGATATTATTTCAGAAATAAATAGACATCAACTCCAGTTCCCAGTGCTCTCATCCACAGGACTAAGGAGAGGTGGCAGGCTCTTTCCTTATATTCAGAAATCTGGTCATAATATAAATTTTAGCCAGAAATTGGATATTATATAAAAGGACTTTGAACCAAGTCCTAGTTATTAAAATCCTAAAAGATCTCATGATAGCAGGGCCTCATTTCTTGTGTGTATTCTATAGGTGCTTGTAAATTTGGTAGGTGTATCTGAATTGTGTCAAAAGGATCCCATTCTTCATTAATGTTCGTGTATATTTCAAAGATAACTTATCTTCATTCCTGATTTTGATCTTCCTTTGGTAGTGGCTTCTAACTCTCTAGATTTATGCTTCCCTGCCCCTAGCCCTTTTGAAAGCAGTTAATCTTTCCAGCTAGTTTCAAGTACAGTGTAGTAGAACAGAACTTAGGCTTTGGAGCTTGTGGTAGTTATTAGTATGTTCGTTAAGTATTTCTGATTCTCCTTTCAGGCACAATAGATTTTCACCTCTCTGCCCCCCTGAAGATAAGAAGGTCTGCATGACTCCTTTTGTTCAAGGAAATGAAAGTGTAAGTGATGTGGCCACTTCCAGGGGGAAAGTTTAGGAGCTTTACATGTGATTTGCCACACCACTCTTTCTTTTCTTTCCTGCTTCCCCAATCATGGAAGCCTGGATATGACACCCCCTTCAGATGAGGTCGCCTGGTGAAGACAATACAGAAGAGAATCCCTAACTCACATGACATAACATTTGTTATTTTTAAGCCACTGAGACTTGGGGGTTAGCTGTTATTGCTGCAGAACCTACCTTATCCTGACTGATATGGGGCTGGACAGGCCTGGGCTCAGGTCCTTGGACAGATTATGGGACTTCTCCCACCCCCTCAGAGAGTCACGTGAGGATTCAATAAATGTACATGAGCAAAGTGGTTGTCCCAAAGAATGTATATAGCAATGTTTGTTCCTCGGCCTTCCTTTTTCTTCCTTTACCTGTGAGGAGAGAGCTAGTGTCTTATTTACCACCTGATTGTGTCCAGACTAAGCCCTGGAATCCGGAAGATGCTTGAATAAATAAATGAACACACAGAAACATTTACATGCACTTAGAGACTTATTTAAAAGATCCTTTAGCAACCCTTTTGCAACATGAATGTTCTTTTTTTCTGCTCATTTCCTTACATCAGGTTTTCCAAGGCACAGTCAGACAGGAAGACAGTTTGGGTGAGGAGGAGAGGACATGGTGCTGGAATTTTAGCTTTGGCCCAGCCAGTTGCTGGCCCGGGTGATCCCGGACTGAGAGGGACAACGTGTGGCACCCCAAGTGAAGGTGGCAATGGCCCCACTGACCTCTTCTTCACCCAGTCCTCTTCTCTGCTCTGAGTATCACATTTGAGGGGGACATTAACACACAAGAATGCACACAAGTGGCAGGTGACGGGGGCGAGAATGGAAGGCAGGTCAAGATGCTGAGAAGTTGTGAAGCCCTTGTTTATGGCTCCAAATTCTCTCTTGCTATTGTGAGGTTAATTGCACATGGAAACTGTTTGTGTTCTCAGTACTTTGGTGGACAAAGTAGGTAAAAATGTTGCAACCTGATAAACCAGAGTCTGTGCTATGACCCAGGGATACGGCACACGACACAAAGCATTTTTAGTAAGGGCAGTAACTTCCTCATTCTTGTTTAGAAGTCACAGGGGGAAAAGCAACCTGAAATTATCTAGCAAACAGAAAGATGGAAAATGAGGAATATGGAATTTTGTCACCCCATTTTATAAATAGGCAGCATTAGCAAAGGCAGACAGGAACCAGCCCTCGAAAGGAGGAAGGGAAGGCCACCGGGGAGGGAGGAGGGCGTTACGAGCCTCGGAGCCAGGGACCAGGCTTGCTTCTTCTGCAGACATCTGGGGGCTGCTGCTCTGAGTCCAGAGGAGGAACTGAGATGCCAGGGGAAGATACTTCAGAAATGTGCTTGATGCCAGGGTGCCTGAGCTTCATGGACAAACACAGCATGGAACTGAGGAGAAAATAGAATCTTCTCAATTAATCAAGGATAGAAGGATCCAAACCAAGAAACATTGGCTTCTGAGGCTAGCCTGAGATATTAAGGCCAAAGATTCTCTATAAGATGTCTTCCTAAAATAAAAATTGACTTTACTTAGTTAGACCTATAATTGTCTCCACTGTATACTTTGTTCTCTGAGCAACTCCTACATGATGGAAAGGTAGCTTTTACCATATTCAGGACAAGTGGGGCAGGGAAAAGTTATTGATGATGTTAATTCATTAATTCCATGACAAGCTTTGAACACCTATTAAGTGTCAGACAACAAACTAGGTACTAGTGATATAGAAATTAGAATGACAGTCCCTGTCCTAAAGGATGTCCAGGGGTAGTGGGGGAGATGGATTCAGAAATAGGTAATTAGATAATTAAATGCAATGAGGAGGTGGGCCAAGGGATTCTGGAGGCATCTGGGAAGAGCACCTAGCCCAGGGGAAAGGCATGAAGAGCAAGAGGTTGGAAGGTCAGGGAAGAGAGGACCTCAGAAGCAAGTCTTAGAGGATGAGCAGAAGTCAGCCAGGCAGCCAGCAGGAGCCCAGGCGGGATGGTTACTCAGGGCTGCAAGGGGGCACCAGAAGAGGCGGGAGGTAAGACTGCGAGGGCCTTGATGGGGCTTGGACTTCATCTGAGGGAAATGGGGGGCCTTTAAGGCTTTTCTGTGGAGAAGTGACTCTTTCACCTTTTTACAAATATTCTTTTTAGGAAGATGGCTCCTGAGGTCGGGGGAGGGGGATTTGAAGGGGGAGAGTGGAGGCACAGTCATGAGGCTGTGGCTACATCACTGTGAGATATGAGGAGGCCTGAACTGCAGCCATGGGAGCTGGGAAGAGACCCCGGCCAAAGTCCCAGGATGAAGTGAGCCTCAAGCTCTTTCTTGTTTGTTTGTTTATTTATTTTAATTTTTATTTTATATTGGAGTATAGTTGATTAATATTTATTTTTAGCTGCTTTGTTTTATGCAGGAGTTTTTAATTGAAGTATAGTTGATTTATGATATTATATTTATTTCAGATGTATAGCATAGTGACTCAGTACTTTTATAGTTTATACTCCATTAAAAGTTATCACAAGAAAATGGCTATATTTCCTTGTGCTGTACAATATATCCTTGTTGCTTATCTATTATATACATAGCAGTTTGTCTCTCTTAATCCTGTACCTTTAACTTGACTCCCGTTCCCCTCTCCCCTCTGATAACCACGCTTGTTTTCTATATCTGTGATTCTGTTTCTGTTTCGCATATATACTCATGTGTAGCATCTCTTAATCTCCACTTTTTGTGATATCATATGGTGTTTGTCTTTCTTTAGCTTATTTCACTAAGCATAATATTCTCTAGGTCCATCCATGTTGCTGCAAATGGCATTATTTCATTCTTTTTTATGGCTGAGTAATATTCCATTGCATATATATACCACAACTTCTTTATCCATTCATCTGTTGATGGACACGGTTTGCTTCGTATTTTGGCTACTGTGAACAGCACTGCTATGAACACTGAGCTACATGTATCTTTTCAAACTATTGTTTTCATTTTTTCCAGATATATAGCCAGGAGTGGAATTGCTGGATCATATGGTAGTTCTATATTTAGTGTTTTGAGGAACCTCCATACGGTTTTCCATAGTGGCTGCACCAATTTACATTCCCACTAACAGTGTAGGAGGGTTCCCTTTTTCCACATCCTCTCCACATTTGTTATCTGTAGACTTTTCAATGATATCCATTCTGACAGGTGTGAGGTGATATCTCATTGTTGTTTTGATTTGCATTTCTCTAATAATTAGCAACGTTGATAGTCTGTTAGCCATCTGTATGTCTTCTTTGGAAAAAAATGTTTACTGAGGTCTTCTGCCCATTTTTTGATTCTTTTTTTTTTTCATATTGAGTTGTATGAGCTGTTTCTTGGTTTGTTTACTCATCCCATTCCTTCAATAAAATTTAGAGTGACGTTTATGGTGGGGCAGTGGAGGTGGGGGGTCATGGAAGAGTAGCTTGGACCAGAGGTCAAGGTCACATTCGTCCCCTGCTCAGAGTCACTGAGTGGAATCTTCCTTTTTGATTGCTCCTTTGCTGATGCAAGGACAGATGGTGGTTGGGGGGAGCCTCCCATCCTGGAACGTGCCTGCTCACTCCACAGTTCTTGCTGGAATTTCTCTTTTGGAGACAGTGACTAGAATGAGCACTGTATCTCCTGGGAGCTCCTGGGAGCTCTCGGGCTCTGTGGAACCAACTGCACCCAAGGGGTAGAGGGACAAGGGTAGAAATGGCTGCCAGTGTTTGGAAGGTGTGTGTGGGGTGGGGGTAGGTGGCATTTAGACCCATATTGACTTCAAATTCAGAGTTCTTTGGGATTTTGTCACTAGTATAGAACCAGCAACACCATCTTCTTTGGTGCTGTGGTTTTTCAGGATGGTTCCAGAGGATTCTCAAGAGAGATGTAGTTTTGATTTGCATTTCTCTAATGATTAACGATGTTGAGCATTCTTTCATATATTTGTTGGCAATCTGTATATCTTCTTTGGAGAAATGTCTATTTAGGTCTTCTGCCCATTTTTGGATTGGGTTGTTTGTTTTTTTGTTATTGAGCTGCTTGTAAATTTTGGAGATTAATCCTTTGTCAGTTGCTTCATTTGCAAATATTTTCTCCCATTCTGAGGGTTGTCTTTTGGTCTTGTTTATGGTTTCCTTTGCTGTGCAAAAGCTTTGACGTTTCATTAGGTCCCATTTGTTTATTTTTGTTTTTATTTCCATTTCTCTAGAAGGTGGATCAAGGATAGGGAGGGTGGGAGGGAGGGAGACACAAGAGGGAAGAGATATGGGAACATATGTATATGTATAACTGATTCACTTTGTTATAAAGCAGAAACTAACACACCATTGTAAAGCAATTATACTCCAATAAAGATGTTAAAAAGAAAAAAAAAGAGAGATGTAATGCAGTGGCTGTGTAAAGGAGGCAAGCAGTTTTGTTCTTCTTGCAAAGAAGCGGCGGTGGTGGTAATAGTGGGAATGGGATGAATGCCTTTGCCTTTCATTACGAATGGTTGCCATCTTGCTTCCTCATTTTCTTAACTCTTCTCTCATTCCCCAAGGTGCTTGCTCTTAGGAGAGGAGGTGGCACAAGTGGGTACTGGTTCCCTGGATGGGATCCTCTCTGGCTCCAAAGATACAGATGAGCCTGGAAGGACCTAAATTTAGTGTTGGCTCTGACCACTAGGCTCCTTTCCTTGGTGCTGAGGTCAATACCTGTTGGTATTTTAGGGTGTGACCAAGGGAAGCAGTATAACCACAGAAGACACAGAGGAACAGGAGGGGGGACACTGAGCAGGAGAAGTAAAGATAGTTGGAGGAGAACGGGATCTATTTTCCCCTCTTACCCCAAGTATTGATGCAACCAAATCTTTTAGAGCATTAGTTGTCTACAACTACTATGGCAATTATTCAGGAAGGACAGCGGTGTCTGAGTTTACACCTTAAAATAAGACCAACTTGTATGTGTGAATAATCATTGAGTGCTGCACTTCTGTGCCCTGATCAGTCCCCAGATGTCTTTCTATTATCACAGAAGCTCAAAGAAGGAATGAGTAGGGAGCCTATTATTGTTATTATAGCTAACATTTATTAGGCACTCACTTTCAACCCAGAGAGTATGAATTTGTTCTTGCCAAGGTTACTAATGACCATCATATTCCCAAATCTCGTGGATACTCCTCTCTGTCCTCATTTCACCTGGCCTCTCAGCAGCATTCATCACATGGCACATCCTTCCTTTTTACAAGTCTCTCTTCCCCTGGTCCTGAGATGCTGCTCTCTCCTGGTTGACCTCTGACCTCATGACACCTCATCTCAGTCTTCTCGCTTGTTCTGTTTTCTTCACTTGAACTCATAAAATTGGTGTTTCTCCAGATCAGGGCCTAAGCCTCCCTCTCTTCTTTCTCCTCATTTTTGGCTAAGTGACCTCATCCTTTCCCATGGGTTTAGATGCCACTGATGCTGATGACTCCAAAATTTATATTTCCTGCTAAGATCTCTCTCTTCTGACTTCCATACTCATGTCTGACCACTGATATGACATTTCCATGTGGATGTCTCCCAGGTAGATGTAACTTGTCCAAAATCTAACCCTTGATCCCCCCCTTCTCTCCAAACAAATTCTCCTAGCATGTTCTGCATCTCCTCTCTCCTCACATCCATCAGCAAGTTTGATCCAGTTTATCTCTGCTCCTCTCCATCTCCTGCCACCTCCTCCCCAGCCTCCATCATCTCTTCCCTGCATTTATGCGGTGGTTTCTGTAATAACTGGCCTCCCCACATCCACACCTGTCTTCTAATAAGCCATTTTCCACAAGGCAGCCGGAGTGGTTATTAAAACATGGAAAACAACTCCTGTCACTCTGCTGCTGCAAGTCCTCCGGGGGCTTTCTTTGAACTTTGACTACAATACAAGCTCCTTACTTTAGCCTTCAAGTTGGCTCACATGGTGCCTATCTTTTGTCCTTTAACCCACTTGCTCTTTCCATCTCAGACTCACATTCTCTTAGTTTCTAGAACCATTTAGATTTTTCTGACCTTGGATCTTTGCACATTCCTGGAATGCTCCTCTACTTGGAAACGTGGCTGGGTATTTTTCATTCTTTAGGTTGCAACTTACCTGTCACCTCCCTCCTTGATCTAAAATATATCTCTACTGTCATTCTTTGTCAAACAATACTGTTTATATCTTTCATGACTCTAATTATAGTTTATAATTGTTTTGGTCTCTTTGTTTAGTTATTTGTCTTCTTGACAAGCCTGTAAACACATGTGTTCTGTTGACTTCTTTTTATTGCCCACAACTAACACAGTGCTTTGCATGTGACAGGGGTTCAGTACATATCTGCTGAATGAAAGAGTGTCAGGCCTGCATTAAGCCTTCTATGTATGTTATTTTAACTAATGTTCATAAGACATCTCTAAGGCAGGTGTTATGACCAAGAAAAAAACAAGGTTTATAGGTGGGAAATACTTTGCCCAAATCCACAGAGCCTACAGGTGGAGAAGCTAGGACTTGAACTTGGATTGTCAAGCTCCAGGACCTGAGGACTCACCTCACTGTACTTCATTGCTGCTGGGGTGTGTAGGAGGATGTGTAAGAAGGAGAAAGGAAGTGATCCTGTCTTTAACTTTAGCTCAGTCATACTTTGTGATTTAGAAGATCTTGACATGGAAATCTTGGCTCCTTTCTCCAGACTGTTAAATCACCTGTTTCAGAGGGGTTGTTTTCAAAGATAAAACAGGTTTGAGTTTCTGAGGTTTGAGTTTAGTAAAGCCAAGAAACCATTTAAACCCATCTTTCCTTTATTAGCACACTGTCACCTCTCTAAACTGGCTGTGCAATTTCATGATCTGATTCTTGTGATTTGATCCTGCTTCATCTCTCCGTATCTACATTGGAAAGAATAGATCACCCAAGTCGGCAATTTGTGATAGTTCACTGTGACTCAGTTTCCCATAGCTCTAGAGTGCGATGTCTAACACACATCCATCCCCAAGATGTCACTAGACCAGGTAACAACTCTGGACAGATTTGAAAACAATACCCCTTGATCTCTACCAAAATCCCAATGACCTTTTTTGAAAAGAAGAATTAGCATCAGATTCATATGGACTCTCAAGCGATTCCAAATAAACAAAATAATCTTGAAAAAGAAGAACAAAGTTGGAGGTCTTACACTTTCTGATTTAAAAGCTTACTACAAAGCTGTGGTAATCAAAACAGTGTGATATTGTTGTAAAGACAGACTATAGACCAATGGAATAAAATAGAGAGTCCATAGATAAATCCTTGCATATATGGTTAAAGGATTTTTGACCAGGATGCCAAGACCATTCAATGGGGAAATATTTTTTAACAAATAATGCTGGGAAAACTAATAAATAAATAACACGGGAGCCTTACCTTACCCATGTACAAAAACTAACTCAAAATGGATCTAAGACTTAAATGTAAGAACTAAAACCATGAAACTAGAAGAAAATATAGGGGGAAAACTTCAAGACTTTGGATTTGGCAATGATTCTTGAATATGATACCAAAAGCACAGAAGACGAAAGGAAACATAGACATGTTGGCCTTCATCAAAATTAAAAACTTATGTATCAAAGGACACTATCGACAGAGTGAAAAGTTAACCCATGGGATGGGAGTAAATTGTATAACTAATAAGAGATTCATATTCAGAATATATAAAGAACTCCTATAATTCAACAACAGCATAAAACAAATAACCCAATTAAAATATGGGCAAAGGACTTGAACAGATATTTCTTCAAAGAAGATATACAAATGGGCAATGAGCACATGAAAAGATGCTCAATAACCCTAGACCTTAGGGAAATGCAAATAAAATCATAATGAGATACCATTTCACAATCACTAGGATGACTACAATAAAAAAGAAAGAAATGAAGAAAGAAAAAAGAGAGAAAGAAAGAAAAAGAAAGAAAGAAAGAAAGGATGAGGAAGAGAGAAAGAAAAAGGAAGGGAGGGAGGGATGGAGGAAGGGAGGAAGGAAGGAAGGAAAAAGGAAGGAAAGGAGAAAAGGAAAGTGTTAGCAAAGTTGTGGAGAAATTGGAACCCATGTGCATTGCCAGTAGGAATATAAAATGATACAGCAGCTGTGGAAAATGTATGGCAATTCCTCAAAAAATTAAACCACATGATTCAGCAATTCCACTTCTAGGTACATACCCCAAAGAAGTGAAAGCAGGGACTTGAACAGATATTTACACATCAATGTTCATAGCAGCTTTATTCATAACAGTCAAAAGGTGGAAGCAACCCAAGCATCAGCTGATGAATGAATGATGAACAAAATGTGGTATATACATACAATGGAAAATTTGACACATGCTACCACTTAGGTGAACCTTGAAAACATTATGCTAAGTGAAATAAGACAGGAACAAAAGGACAAACATATGATTGTTCTTGTATGTATAACTATTCAGGTTCATAGAGACAGAAAGTAGAATGGTTGTTATTAGGGGCTAGGCGAAGAATGGAAATGGGGATTTATTGTTTAATGGGTACAGAGTTTCAGTTGGAGAAGGTGAAAAAGTTCTGGAGATGGATAATGGTGATGGCTGTACTACGATGTGAATGTATTTAATGCTACAGAAGCGTAGACTTAAAATGGTAAATTTTATGTTACATATATTTTCCCACAGAAAATACTTCTTTCCCAAGAAAAGAAAAAATATTTAGCTTTCCCCCCAATTACATTTTGGTTTACAGCTAAAATTGTGTGTGGATGCTGTGCTAAGCTGCCCAGATGCCACTTTCAGGACTGGGGGATGACATGCTTCTCTACTTGGGAGGATGCTCTCAGCGGTTAGCCTTGAGAAATTGCCCTTGGCTGCAGACAGCTGCCTCTCCCAAGGTCAGGTTCAGCCTAAATCTGATGACTGTTCCATGCCAGGACACTACAGCTGGTTTCACAGCACCCAGGGGCTGACTGACACCTTGTTGTGCCTGTGGTATGGCTCAGCTTCTCCCTCTTTCCAAACTGTTTCCTTCCCTTCCTATACAGGGTTGAAAGCACTCTCTAATAAAGTGTCTGCAAAATTTAAAAAAAAAGAAGGAAAGAAGGGAGGGACGGAGGAAGGAAGAAAGAAAGAAAAGAAAGAAAAAAGAAACATCACCCCTTCCCTGAGATTATTTACTTGCACTTGACACAAAAATTGTCCTAACATCTGGTTAAATATATAACGAGTGGGACTTGAAAGGCACCCCTTGAAGTTGTGCAGCGCACAACCTGCACAGAGAAGTAGTGGTTTCTGTGTCGACCTTTCTCATTCCTCAGCTTTTGGAGTCCCCAGCATCATTCAGCTGGATCAAACTGACGAGTGTGCACTAGTCCTTAACCAGGGCCTGAGCCAGCCTCGAGCAAGGAGGGAAGCATGTCAGTGGCCTCAGCCCCATCACACCGTAGAAGCTAGAAGTTACTTCTCATGTCAACCAGATCAGGACTATGAGAAGCTAAGAGGGAGCTCTGAGGGCTCCCTAGAGACCCACTCCTTAGCTCTGCGGTCCTCTCTTTCCTACATCACACTCACCTCTTTGGGCATGCCTCTGTTTCTCCAGCCTCTCCTAGCCCCAGGTCACTGTCTTTGGCTTTGGGCTTAGGCTGCTGAGTTTCCCAGAATGCATTTTGCTCATGTCAAATGTTTAAACTGAGTTCCTCGGATTTCTGTGGGCTCTGAGGTCTTGCCTTGGTTCTCCTTTTCAACACCAACAGGAAAGAAGCCTTAAATGAGGAAAAACATCTGTGAGAGCACTTGACTCTAGACCAAGTTCATTTTTTCACGTAGTCTAAGTTAGACCATAACGTGGTGGTGATGGTGAGCAGGAGTTAGCGGCAAATTCAATTTACTTTATAACCTAATAATTAACTCCTCATATCAAAAAGAAGAGAAGAAAACCTGCTTTCAAGGTTCCTTCTCCCTCAAGCTTGTCTTTCTGTTATTATCTTTATCACACTCCTCCTCCAGTATCACATGGCTCCTCTGAGGAGTGGTCCACACCCCCTGCTGCTCCTTCCTGGCCAGTCTTCCGTTCCTGGGACGGTGATGTCTCCCCTTCCCCACGAATGTTGCTCTCTCAGAGACCACTCATGACTTCCCAATGGTCAAATCCAGGAAACTTTTAAGCCTTCTTATTTGACCACTTCAAAACTTTCTTCTCCTTTCGAGTTGGTGACATTATAATATTCTAATTCTCTATCTCTCTGTGTTTTCACTATTTCTTTGGCAGTTCCGTCTGCCCACGGCTTAAATATTAATGTTCTCTAGGCTCCTCTCCATCTGACTGTTCGTCTTCTGTACATCTTCACTTGGATATCCCTCAAACGTCTCAGAATTAGTGTGTCCAGAGCTGACACCATTGCTCCTTTGCTTATTACCTTGTCTAAGTCTGCCCTTCCTCTTCCACTCCCTGTCAAGGTTACCAGCAGCTACTTAATTGCCCACACTGGAAGCTTTGGAGTCATTACTTTCTTGAGATCTTTGCCAGATATCCCTGAATCAGAGATGTTTCCCTGGCTCCCCTGTACAAAATGCTAACCCCCACAGAACTCCCTACCCCTGTACCCCTCTTTATTGCTCTCCTTTGCACATATTACCATCTACATACTAGATATCTGTAGATTAATTTCTGTCTTCCCCATAAGAACAGAAGTCCATGAAGGCAAAGATACTCTTTTGTCTACTGCTATGTCTTGAGTGTCTAGAGCAGTGCCAGGCACCTAGTTGATACTGAATAAGTATTTGTTGAATGAATGGAAGCAATTCTGATTTCTTCCCCTGCCTCAGACCCCCATCTTCAGAAAGTTCCAAAGTTCTGCTGTTTTTTGTCTTGGAAATATTTCTCAGATCTGTGCTCCTGTTGGCTTCCTTCCCCAGGGCCACTGCCTAGGATCAGGACCTGCCAGCCCATCCGGAGAGCACTGTCATAACTTCCTGGCTGGTCTTCTTGCTGTGGCTGATTTTATAGCCCATTCTCTGCTTTATTAGGGAAGCTCCAATCTCTAAAGCAGTCCTGAGTGTCTCCTTCCTCTGCTTCAGTCCCCTGGTTGTTCACTCGCTAGATGCTCATTAATGTGGGCCTGACAGCCTGGGACTCCCTCTGGGGAAAGAGGTCTGGGGAGGGACACAGTTCTGTCTCATTTCAAAGTGAGGTTCAGGAAAGGATTGACACCCAGAGCTCACAGATGTGGGCACTGACAAGTGGAGAGCTGACGAATTGGACACAAGTGACGGATCCTGTTAAGAGAACACAGGAGAGATACATGGAGTGTGGACTGCAATGACTGGGGACCAGAGGTCTAGAATGAATCATCACAACAGAGAGCAGCAGCCCCACAGGGAAGGGAGGGGCTGGGGGGGGATTCAGTCATGCTGAAGTGAGATAGGATTTCCACACCTGCCCACATTAAAAAACTAAAAATAGGGACATTTGGGGAGAAAAATAGCAAGGAATCTTTTGATTCTATGGATAGGGGCTACAGGGAGGGAGGTTTGCAGAGAAGGGTGTGTCTCTCACTCTCGGTAAAATTAGAAATAGAAAAAATTTATGTTGGGTATCCCAACCTTCACTTTCTTCCCTCTCCCCTCAGGCCTGTTCTCTCCATCTTTCCCTGCTATCAAAACCTCTTCCTTAGCAAAGAGTCTAATATATTTACCCACTTACATTTACCAGGCCAATGTGGCAATTTTACATGTTAGCAGGACCTCATGTCTGAAGCCAAATATGCTAAATACAGCAACCATTAAAAACAACAACAACAACTATATAATTCACTGTACCCAGCACAGGACTAAATACAGTGGTTGTTCAATAAATACTTACTAAAAGATGCTCAAAAACCATTACTGATATTATTAAACTCTGGAAACAATCCAAATATCCAACAGTGGAGAAACCATTGAAGAGCCTTCAATATGAAGAAATACTACATAGCCATAAAAGATTTCAAAGGACTCTTTAACAAACTGGAAAAATGCTTATAATGAGACGTTAGGCGCTGCTACACTATGTCAGTGATAAAAATCATATGCATACACAGAAGACTTAGAAAATCTGTGGGTATCTCTGGAATCTGTGGGATTCTTTCTACTTCTCTGTATTTTAAAATTATTTATCGTCGGTATGAGGGAAATATTACAAAAATAAATGTTGTGAAAGATAGATTTGGGGGAGGAAGTACTTTTCAGGGGCCCCTGTATTTCAGCCTGTTGGTTTGGCCCACCTGGGTTTAGTATACAGGAGGGGAGGGGGAGGGGTGCCAGCCTCTCCAGTAACTGGCTGGTTAGCCAGCAGAGAATGGGTTTTTAAAGAGTGATACAGCAGTGGAGAGTCTGACCTTTAAAGAAAAATGGAGTGCATGGTGATGTTGGTGCATTGGTGCTTTGAACATAGACAGGCAGCCTTCCTCTGGGAGGGTTTCACGGTGCTAGGCTAGTAGGCTAGTCCAGCATCTAGGACACCGTGAGCTCCTTTTTCTGCCTCACCTTTTGTTCCGTAAACACTCAAACCTTGCTCAGGTGCTGAAACATGTTTATTTTCACCTTGCTCCCCCACCCTCTTCTGTTTAAAATAACAGCTGGAAGATTCATTGAAACTCTTTGCGTTGGTACCTCAGTGATATTCTATATTAAAATCTTTAAGAATTGAGGTTGTATGCCCTTGTAAGAAAATATTATTTAATATTGTGCCTATACCATAAAACCTACATAAAAAATCTTGGTTATCTTTATAAAGAGGCCACAGATTCCAGCATTTATAAACAAGAAAACATTTTCCTGTAGTTATTTCTGAAAATCCCTTCTAAACATCTGCGTTTTCCTTCTAACTTAAGTTGCTTCCCACCTCCTTGCCCTGAGATCTGCTGCCTCTTTGTGGGAGAGCACACTTCATACCCAGTATAAAACAAACAAACAAACAAATTAACAAACAAAACCCAACAACAGCAATCCCCCTCCTTCTCCAAATTTCTAATTTCCTGCACTTAAAACAACTAAGTCCTAGGCTATCCTTATAATTCGAGGATCTTAGGATCTAAATGAAGGATTCGACAACTTTGAAACCCTACACAAACCCAAAATTTTACTTTTATTATTTACTAGTTATTAAAGTATCCTACCTTCCTGATTAAGGAAGGTTGGATGGCAGCAAGGACCGCGGAGGCACAGGCGAGAAGTGTGAAAAGAAGAAATCCCAGTTCTGCCTGGAAGACTGCCTGTGAAAGAGCCCGACTCCTCCGGCAGTTCCACGCCGGGTTTTGCAGGCGGCCGCAGCTGCCTTCCCTGTCTCTCTTACCTCCTTGATGTTCGGCACTATTTGTGGCCGGCGTGGTGGAAGGACACAGTGAGGTTCTCACCCCCGCCCCCCGCTCCCATCCCCAGTTCCATCAAAGCGAACCCGGGCCAGCGCAAGGATCTCCGAGTTGCGAATGTGCTGAGGCTGGGACTGTCACTCATTCTCCGATCAGCGCGTGAACGCAGCTCGGCAGCGGCTGGCAGGAAACAATTCTGCAAAAATAATAATACTCAGCCTGGCAATTGTCTGCCCCTAGGTCTGTTGCTCTGCCGCCGTCCACACTCGCTGCAAGGGAGGGGGGGGCAGAGAATTTACCGCGGCAAGAACATCCCTCCCGGCCAGCACATTACAATGCTGCAAACTAAGGATTTCATCTGGACTTTGTTTTTCCTGGGAACTGCAGGTACATTTTCAAAATTAATATTCGCAATTTGATTTGCTAATTGCACCCTCCCCCAACTCCTCCCCCCGAGGAACGCTGTTATTTGGGGTGGTTTTACATGGAATGCTAAGAGTGGTCATTTTCGTTGAGCTGAGGAAGGAGCGCGTCGCCCTTGCTGCCCACCCGAACCCTCCCGGGCTGCCTGGACTGGGGCAGCCTCCCCGCGTAGAGAGCGCCAGGCGCCCCTCCAGCTCGCCCGCCCTTCCCACTTTGTGTGCCCGCTGCGCTGGGAGCGGAGCAGCCCGCTCCCGGGACGCTGCGGCCGCGCCGGCGATGGGCAGCGCTCCATCCCCGAAGGCGGGTGGCGGGCGGCGGAGCGGGGGAGGCCGCGGTTCGGTGGTGCAGCCGCACAGGCTCGGGTTCTGTGGGGAAGGGGCTTGTCAGCCCCGGTTCCGCGAAGACTGAACAATAAGGCCGGGGCAGCCGCCCCCGATCGTTATTTCCCTGGGTCTAATAAAGTGGGGCTCGCCGCCGTTGCGCCTTTAGCCCCCGCCCCGGCCGAATAACGGTTTGAAAAATGGGGCGAAATGGGCAGAATTTCAGGGCTGTGTGGCCGTTGTTGCACCCCCGTCGGTATGACGTTAGTTTTTCATTTGCCAAATATCTGGTTAGTTGCAAAGCCTGCTCTCGGCCCGGAGCAAGAGGGATGGGAGGATCGAGCGCCGCGTTTTGACAGGAGGAAGTGCGGAGGGGCGGAGGGCGAGGAGGGCGTGATCGGGGCTGCCTGGTGTGTGTGTGCGCGCGTGTGTGCGCGTGTGTGCCTTCACACGCACCGCGAGCCCCATGTTGCGTGGTGCGAGAGAAGAATGGCAGGTAGCCGCCCGAAACACCTCGCCCCAGTCTCCTTTCTTTGGGCGAGGTTCCCGACCCTGGCAAAGTGCGAACAATAGGAGCTGGGAGGAAGACAGTAGTGATGCTGCCGCGGGTGGCGGGGGCTGCGCCGCCGCCCATAAAACCTTGGCGGCAGGGAGGGAGGTTTATTTCATTTGGGGTATTTCCATCCCGGCCTCCCTGGAAGATTCTTCAGTGCGTGCCCACCCTTCCCTCCAGCTGCTCACCCCACCCCACCCCGCCCCACCCCAGGATTTGCGTTTTGGAGCTGACGGACGGGGAGGGGGAAGAAAAGGAACAGGAACCGGAGAGAGCTGGGTGGGGTGGGCAGACATTCTCGGTGGGGGGCGTGTGCTGGGAAGCGCCCGAGGAAAGCCGGGCGGAGGGGTCTCTGTGTTGTGGCCGCCGCTGCCAGCTGCCGCTAGAGCTGCCCTAGACGGCCGAACCTGGGTGGGGGAGCGCGCGGGGCGGGCCGGGGAGCACCCAACGCGACCCCTCCCCGGGCGGCACGAGAGCCGCGCTCCGCCGCCACCTCCAGCTAACTCGGGTCCCTCCCATGGCGACCAATCAGAGAGAGGCTGGCTGGGCGGGAAGCCGCGAGAGGCTTTTATTTCGGCGCGGGTGGCGGCTGGGAGCTGCCAGGACAGTCTCCCGGTGCTCCAGCGTAACGGTCTCTCTCGCCCCGCGCCGGGAGGAACCCCGCCCTGCGGCGGGGTCCCCAGCCTGCCCAGTTTCCGAGGAGATAAAATGGAGTCGAGGTGGTTACCGGGAGGTCTCCTGGTCTGGCCCGCCCGTGCTTCCCCACTCGTGCCTCCTTCACGCCGACTTGGAGCATCCCTCCCGCCCCTCTGGCACACACACGCCCGCGGAACCGTCCAGACCGGAGCGTGCTGCCTGGGAGGGCGCAGAGGCTGGGCGCACCGACACGCGTGCGCTGACCAGTGGGCAGGGGGCGAAGCTCTGGGCGGGCCGGGGGCGGGGCCTTGGCAGGGGTGGTGAGGAACCCAGTGAGGGGGAGGGGGAGGGGGGGTCGGCCAACCCCAGCTGGCTTCTCGCTCTGTACCGGCCGTCCCCGGGTCAGCATCCCGCCCCCCGCCCGGGCATGCCCTTTCCCATCGTGTCCGTGGGACTCCCGGGCGCGATTTCCCCGCACTGCACGCGGGGGTGTGTGTCTGGGATGTCCTCTCTTCTAGATGGGGGCGTAACGGTAGAGACCTGATCTTTGGTAGGCCTTTAGGGGGGATCGACCAGACGTCCTTTCCAGCGTCGTGATGTGTGTAACTCTTGGTGTTGGGATCCCCAGGGAATTCCAGGTTGGATATTCAAGGCTGCCCAGGCAAGGCTGGCATTCTGACCGGTGTTCTCTGGAAGGAAAGCGTCCTCGTTCCTGGCCCTAGTAACGTGAGGATGGGAAGAAGGCAGAACGGGAAACACATACAAGGTTGCTTAACAAAAGAAAGAAGTTGAGTGGTTTTCCAAAGAGAAATAATTTTCCATTAAAGTATTGTTTTTACCATAGCTTAAAAAAAATGTAGAGTTCAAGTCAAAGGATCAGGACGAAAATAAAAACGAAAACACACACACATACGTTTTGTTGTTGTTGTTGTTGTTGTTTGGCCTGCAGTGTTCTGTTGTCTCCAGGGACAATGGTTGCTCAGTCTCTGCTCCACTGGGCGCACATGAAAATTTAGATGTAAGGTGTGCTCACCTTAATATACCAAAGGAATCAGGTCTGCTGCCCCTTTGTCATTTTGGTGTCTTCTGCTCCTTAGGAATAAAGTGAAACGTTGTGGAATTACACAGCAAATTTGAGTTTATTCTAACTGCAGTTTTAGATGTTTTGTGGAAAAATTGTTTGATTGAATGATCTGGAATGGTTGTTAAGTCATACATTTATTTGATAATTTTATAATCCTCTCTGCCAGTTTAACTTGGAAGAGTCAAGGAGTGATCAGGACTGCTTTTCTAACAAGTAGCACCAGATTAAGAACAAAGAACACATTTGCTACCCAAAAGCTAGCTTGCACTGTATTTATAGTATATATAATATCATTTACTAAACGAATTAAGGTATGTTTCAGTGGAGTTCGCTATGAATACAGTTATGGTGAGCTATATTTTTTCACTGGTTTTCATTTTAATATCAGTAATGTATCTTTCTGAACAAAATTTAACGGAATGTAATAAAGCCATATTTAAGAATGTGGGAAACCTTTTACAACTCTGTCCAAAAACCGAAAAGTTAATTTTCTTTCAACAACTATTAGCATATTTTAAAATATTGAAAATAACCTAAACTTTATTTAAAATTCAACAGAATTAAACGAAAGAGAATAAAATCCAGACATTGTGGATGCTTGACCTGTCACGTGTTTAATAGCTCTTGAGTTGCTATTCCCACTACAAAGATTCTAAAGATCTGCCAACTGGGGCTAAGTTTTCATTAGTCTAACACTTAACATTGTTTTTTAGAGTCAGTTTTCAAGAAGCTCCCCCTGTCTTCCCCCAACACACTGAACTTGATGATTTCTTTCCAGATACATTTACCCAGGGTCTGTTTTTTAAAAAATAATATTAAAATAGCAGAAAACAGCAGGACATATGCATGTTTAATAAAGGAGGTTCATCCAAGTCTCTATGCTGATTGATTAAACTAAGGGTTTGTTGATTTAAGTGGTTACTGTTTCTCGAGCTTGATAGTTCAAGAATTAAGGCACTAATTGTTTGCCAAAAAAAAATTATGGTGTGGGTGTGCTGTTTGCAAGGACTGTAGGTGCTTAGTCAAGGCAGCAGGAAGAGAGAAAAATTAGTCACTGGAACCCCGAATTCTGAGTTTTGCATAAGTGCTTTACTTTGGAATACATTTATCATTAATTGATTTCCTCAAATAGGTAATATGTCATTTAATGTAAGTAATCTATATTTTTTCTTAATAGGGAACAACATCTTAATTGCCTTTCAAAATAGCACCATTTCGTCATTCAAATACTAATCTTTAGACATGACAGACGTTTTTATTTGCTGCAGAACTCAGTTTTGTAAATTACAGACAGCATCTTGTAAACTTTACACTGCTTGAAATACAGGCTTTGGAATTTCTGATCCAAGCACTGAATTTTTAAGGCGACAAAGCCTCTATTTAATATTAGTTTGATGAATTCCCCACGTTTATGGTCTTCAGAGTTACAGAACTGGGGCTGCTTTCCAGACTGAAAGGGACTTCAGTGCTGCTGGCAGACCTCCAAAGATATTTTACAGACAGTTCTTCCTGTCTTGGTGGAAAATAAGTGATCGACTACCTGTTACTAAAGAACGGTTTGAACTTTCCCTGCTGATCTCGGGTTTGTGGTGCTGGAGAGCAGAACCAATCGACAGGGAGGGGAGAGAAGGGACTGGCACCTGCCCCCGTCAGTCGTCTGGGAACCGTCACCCTGGGAGGAGACAAAGGCATTTTAAAAAGGCTCTTCTGCACTATTGAAGTATTGAGCTTCCGAGTACACACATGTCTTATGCTGTCAATATAAATATTTTAATGTAAATTCCATAACTGATGATTCTTCGGTTTAGTCACCTAACGGATATATAGGCTAAGAAACTTTGGGAACATTAAAAGAAGTGACAGGAAATTATACGCAGCATTTTTCCAGTCTTAAAAATGAGTTACAAATTAAACGAAATTGAAAACATGACTCAACAGGCCATGTAATGATAATAGCTCTTTGAGCTTTGAATCAAGAAGACTAAAGGTTAAGATTCCTTTAGTCAAAAAGGAAGAAATAATACGATTCAGAGGAGAATTTTATACATCTCTTCAAATGGTGAGTCTCTGAGCAATATTGTCAGAGACAGCCTCTTAGGAAGAGCGAATGCCCAAGGACCTCTCCGAGTCCTAGTGAATAGGTCTCTGTGAGATCCCAAGTTTTTCATATGAAAAAAACATGTAGTGAAACTATTATCCAAGTAGATGTACTTACTGCTGTAGAGCAGTGCAATGCCGAAGTCAATCTGAAGGTCAGAGGCACGTCAACTCTAGCCCTTTTTGTTATTACCTCTTGGTGCCAAACTTTAAGACCATTTGCTGATGTAGAGGGACGTAAATTATTTGGCGTTGCCAGTGGTGCCATTACACTCTTTTATTTCACGGTGTTGAAATGCTGTCTCTTGGCTGAAGATCCTCATTAGGGGCCTTGCCTTTTGATGTTGACCTGGGTGCCAAATGGCGGCTTTTCGGGCACTTTCATTGTATCACACTGTTCGGCCACGTCTGCATGCAGCCACTGAGTTCACTGTTTTCAGTTAGGTAGACACACTTTTCCCTTCCTGCGGGATTAATTTAGCTTCCAGGCAATCACTCAAAGAGAACTATACTAGAAGGACAAGACATTTGGTCTATGTTGTGTATGTGTGTTTTTGATTTAAAAAAAGATTTTAATAAACCTGTTAGGCATTCGTTTTCTCTCAGATATATGTAAATATGCTTGCCTTTCAATTCAAAGATTGCCTCACTGGTATGACTTGAAAGGCCTCTGTACAACTTGTATTCCACTGGATACTCTCCCTGAGTAGTTTTGATTTGGAGCTGCAAACCCTGGCAACATCTGGCCCTGTTTTCCATCCTGTATCATTCCTGAGAGATCTGATTACCTCACCATTTAGGAATATTCATAGTGGTATCACACTGTTGGAGATTGGGTTACAATAGGTATTCTCTTAAATACTTCATCAAATATGTTGAGTGCCAGCTTTTTATCATCAGCTCTGTGGGGAATTACAAAGCACCGTGATGACCTAATTTCTGCTGTCAAGGAACCCTGTGAGTAAGAGAGCCTAGAGATTAAGTGTGGCCAGCGGCCTAGGGCCCTAGGGTGAAATCCCAGGCACACAGACCCTTTATTAGCTCTTTGATCCTGGGCAAGTCAGTTCCCTTCTCTAAGTTTGTTTCCTCTTCTGTGAAATGGGAAAATTCGTAACACCTACTTGGTAGAGATCTTGTGAATATTTTCGAATGCACATGAGCTGTGCTTATTAAGGAGAAAAAGGGATGTATATGGGTCTAGAAAAAATAATTATTCAGACATAATGGTCTTGTTTTAGACAGACTTTAAGAAGAATGTAATAGGAACTCTACTTCAAAGATGAGAACTAGATTTTTTTTTAATCTGTTTTTAAATATGCCTGCGTGTCTTGTTGGTTTATGAATACTTCAGAGAGAAAAGGGTCTCCTTATGAGGTTGAAAGCCGTTAGCACAGGGATGCATCTGGGTCTCATGGGGGCCAAAAGGTCTACAATTTTGAATGCCCTTTTTAAGGAAAATTCAGTACTCTCTTGCTTTCGACCGTTAGAACAGGTCATCAGGTCCCCATCCCCCCCAGAGCCTTGGAAGGACCCTGTGTAACGGAGGAGCCCATGCAAACTTCTGACCTGCCATAGCAACTGTGTTGGTCTCCTTGGGCCCACTCGCTTGAGAATACAAGCTAATTGTTCCAATGTGTTAAACACGTACCTTGTAAATGTTGTGCGCTGCTTTGAACATTAGAACCATGTATCAAAATCAAAGTTATTTTTGAAAAGAAAAAGCTATTTGACCTTTATTTTATAGAATATCTTAGGTGAGATCTGAGGTGATTTAATATGTCTCACTGCTGATATTTTTTGTAAATTACAAACTGGAATAAAATAAGGTAATTGATATTATTATTCAAATGAGTCAAACATAAGTGCCCTATTGGTGAGGCAGGAAGAGGTTTGCCAGCTAAAGGCATATGATACTGGAGAAGAGACTGAAGGTTTAGCTATCAAAGAGGGAATAAACTGAATATATAATCCCAGTAAGTGTGTCTTAATCATCACTGTACAATTCACAGAGTGTTTGATACGCATTATATCTTTTAATCTTCATATCTTTTATTCGGTAAATATTTATCAAGCACTTATTGGGTGTTGGGTGCTAGGAATACAGTGGTAGACTAAACATAACATCATCCCTGTTACCTAAACGTACATCATCCCTATGTAGAGCTTCTAGTCTAATAGTGTGGAGGAATATAGACATTAGCAAAGTAATTCACACACATCTTTATAATTATATATTCTGATTAAAAACTAAGGAAAGGAGAAGGGTGCTATGAGAGATTATTGGGGGGGAAATCTTTCTTTGGGTAGTTGAGTGAGTGAGCAGGTAACGTTTAAAGAACTCTCTGTGAAGTAGGAAGGACAGACGCTCTTCTCGTTTTAAGGCATGGTTGATTGACTACTTAACAAACATTGAATCACGACAAATATTCCTGACTTCCTTAATTCAGTGAACCTTCCTGAAACCTTGTGATGGTCAAATAGTTTCAGGAATTGTGCTCAGTTTTGGGTTATGAAGTCAAGTAAGATATGCCTCTGCTTCTAGAGCTTACCATCTAGTGTTGGGGAGAGACATACTCTACTTACAAATAGAGACATGGATTAAATGCCATTGGAGCACAAGGAAGGAAGCAATTAACTCTGCTTGGGGCTCCCTTGAGCTGGGCGTGGGGCACCAGTTTGCCTTCACTGGATGGAACAGGAAGAAGAGGTGATTCAGCAGAACCAACACACGGAGATATGAATATATACAGTCACGTTTGGGGAACAGTGTTGGGTACCTGGGGAGAAGTGGCCAGACTTGAGGAGAAAAACCAGTTCTCTAAGGGCAGATTGTGTTAGGTCTTGAAATAGAAACTGAGTCTAAGAAGGGGTAAGTGATTTACACAGGTGAAGCTGGGACTATAACAACGTTCGTTGGCTGAATTTCATCCTTTTTTAAAGTTAGGATAATTTGAATACATATAGCCTTGGAATACGAGCCAAGCAAATGTGAATTTGCTTGGCTTCTGGGCTGACCGATCTGATGGAAGTGAGGGGGGCAGTGGTAGGTGGAGGGCAGTATCAAGAGCTTTGGAGTCTGACAGGTCTAGGTTGAGGTCACTGTCACTGACATTCTGCAAGGTGCTGCCCTTTTGAGCCCGCTTCCCCTGTGTAAAATGGAGAAAATGACACCTCCCTTACGGATTTTGGTGAGCTTAAATAAAATCACATATGTAAAACAGGTAATATGCTGTAGGTACTCAATATACCTATACCTTCTTTTAAAAGGTTCATCCTGCATGGAGGTTTTATTTGAAACCTTTATTAAACAGGTGTGCTGTGAATGTGATGTGCAGAGTTCTGTGCTGGAGGCTGAGGGGAAAAACAAAATACATTTAAGCAAGTTATACCAGGCCTGCAGAGGCTTTCAGATGGCTGGGGAGAAACCACTTACTTTGTTCAAACACTTAATCCTGAAAGGTACTATGTGAATAAGTGCCTAGAAGGAAGGAGACGGGTAATAATTGTGAGAATTGTTCGGAAAGGCAAAAATTGTCTTGGTTGGTTTAAATGTTTGGAAAAAGATGTGGCAGAGCTAGTACTTGATCTGAAGCTCCGGGGACATAAGGATAAATAAGAGGAGGAAGGACCCAGCTCTCTGTAGGAGGAGAAGCATCTAGCTAGAGAATTATTGGTATTGAAGAGCAGCGAAAGCAGATTGGATATTGGGACAAATCTTATTAAAATTTTAAATGCTGCGCAAAGGAGAGGGTGCTGCTGGAGATGTAAGAGAAATCATTTAAAAAAATACTTAAGAGTATAGTCAACTACAGCAATTGAACGTCTGCTGTGCTAGGCTGTGTGTTTGTTGCCAGCTAGGAATCAGCAGAGAATTAAGTAGGAGCAAATCAATAGAGATCGTTGCAGTCCTTAAGGGGAGTTTTGGTTTTATGCGGCAGCCACTATAGTGGCTGGACAAAATCATGAGCTGGTAAAAGGATTTTTGCTGCATTATGAAAAATCAGCTAGATGATGGAGGACCCAGAGGCTAGGAGATAGGAGAGCCAGTTGAAGCCGCTTTGAAGGCCAGTGAAGTCTAATGAAAGTCTTTTGCTTGATGGGGTAGGAAGATGTGTATGTGGGGAAATGAACTGTTGGGCTTAGATTAAAAAGATTTGGGTTCAAGATTTCTCTCTGCCACCAACTGCCTAGAGAATCTGTGTGAGTCACTTAATATCTTCGAACTGTAATTTCCTCATTTGAGTAGGAGAAGCAAATAAAATAATGTATGTGAATGCACTGCAAACCAAAACACTTCACAACTCTACCTTTTATTAATAGACGTGTAGCTGAAAAGTCTTATAAAAATTAAATTCTATATATCAGAGGGGCTTGTTAAAGAAATCCAACTGCGATATATTTTAAAGAACAGATACACTTGTAATGGCTTTGGATAAGGATAAAAAGGACACACACAGCTGACATGTTGGAGATGACAAATCAACCAGAAGAGGTAGATGTTAGGTCCAAAATGGTAGCTGACTGAGAGAGAGAAATAATTTTAAGCTACAAACCCAAGGTAATGAAATAATCATGGTACTGTCAGTATGACGGGGAATTGAGAAGAGGGGTTACCTTGGATGAAAGATGGATAACCTCAGTTTTATACGCATTAGGTTTTAGAAAAAATTTGGGCATCCTAGTGTCTTAACTTGTATGCAGGTTGTGGGTGGTGAAATCTATTCAGTTGGCTTCCACTAGCATTAAAAAGAAGGAAGGAATAAAAGGAAGAAAAGAAGGAATGGAATAGAATAGAAAAGAGAGTATGTCTTATGTAGTGAGGGTAGGTATTGTTTTGTTAAACTTTTGTTGACCCGGTTGTGATGGAAAACATATATCATGTTATGACTCAGGTCAAAAAAGTTAGAAAGCTAATCCTCATAGATGGAGGAATATAGGACTAGAGAAAAGGTAAAACTATCTGTAGTGCAGAGAAGGGACAGGATAGAGATTTAATGGGTTTTGGGGGAGAACGAGAAGAGAAGTAGTGACAGTGAAAATACTTACTGAGCATCTCCGAAATCTGTTAGCTGCAGATGTAAAACAAAACCCCCAAACTCTCAAGTACAATTCCTTGATAGCAAGAGAGCTTACTGTCTAGTGGAGAAAGAAAAGACAACTGGGAATACCAGGTGGCATTTAAAGCCAGAAATGTGGCTAAGATTGTCGAGGCAGGATAAAGATTACCTGTGCACCAGGAGAGATTGGAACTCTTCTCAGTGTAAGTGAGCTCTGAAGGAGGCTGTAAAGGAAGGATTTAGCGTGGATGAGGTACATTACTTGGGTGTTTGCAAGGAAGCCCAGCTAAGGAGACCAAGAAGACTGAGAGTCGTAGTAGTCTATATTTTTATCCTCTTTTGGTGGAGAGAAAAACACCATGAATTAGAACACGTACATTGTGGAGTCTTTATCACACCTGAAGTATTTATGTTGTTGTGTTTATGTAGCATCTAGAATGGTATCTTGTCCATAATTTAGAAAGTGATATTGAACAAAAAAAGGTAACCAGAGCCTCGTGGTATGACTGCCTAGGTAAGAGAAGGATGATAATGTTAAGTGGAAGAGTTGGAAACAAATAGTATTTATAAGCATGATCCCAATTTTGTTTTAAAAAATCTCTTTCACTTCTTAAGACTGGAAGAAGATTAATTTTTATACTATCTGAGCTTTCTCTAATGAGCTTTGTGTTCAGACTGCAAAACAAATAGTGCAATAAAAAAGAGGTGGGTAAGAGTATAAGGAGGATGAGACTCAAGCAGCATCTTTGGATTTGGAGGAGAGTGGTGATCTTAGAATAATTTCAGCTGGATGGTGAAATTCAAGTTCTTAGAATCAAAGACTGAGTAAGAGCTGATATCCCGGGCACTTGACCAAAATGAAGGGGAGAAGAGGTGTTCGTTGGGAAGGCTTTAAGCTGAGGGCCATCTGGGCACATGTACCTGCACACTGAGGGAGAGAGCCAGAAGAGGTTGGCGAGGCAATGCACCTACCTTTTAAAAAATTTCAAAACATTTTTATTATTGCCAAAGAAATCCCATGCCCATTAGTCATTACTTTTCATGCAAAATCTTTTGAAGTCTGTTCTGCCTGTCACATATTGGATGCGTTGCTTTGATCAGATCAGCAAAGGAGTGGAAAAGGTTGAGATTGACCACTTTTCTAATGTTCTTTTATTCATATTTCATCTGCAAGTGTCCATTCTGTCCACATGAGAGACTGCCCATCACCACTTAAGCTGCAGTTGCTGTATGATGTTTAGATTTAGGGCACAAATGGAAACCTTAAAGATCTGCTATCCTGAGCATGAGAAGATCTAAATTCAATACAAACACTTTGATTTAAGTTATAGTTATAAATTATCTTCCTTTTTTTTAGATTGGGGTATAGTTGCTTTACAATGTTGTGTTAGTTTCTCCTGTACAACGAAGTGAATCAGCTATATGTATAAATATATATCCCCTCCCTCTTGGACCTTCCTCCCCACCCCCCCCCCAATATCTTCCTTTCTTAATTTAGCATCTCTTTTTGGTGTTTTAGCGGCAGTGCATATTTTAGGGCGCTCTCTGTAGGTCTTTTATATCAAACTTGATTTTGAAAGGTGGCTCTCCTGCTGTCCATGGCCTTGATCCAGTAATTTAATCTCTCCAACACTCAGTTTATTTATGTGTGAGACAGGGATAATAATACCCACCTAAAAGGGCTGTTGTGAGGACAAAATGAGGTAATTTATACAACTGTCTGGCACATAGTAAACTCAGTCATTTTTCCCCCATTTCCCTTCTTTCTGCTAAAGTTCACAGTGAAGGGGTGTACAGTTAGTGCTGGACTTAGATATTGATTATAATTAGAATCACAAATTTTCCATTTATTTTTCATCCTCTGAGAGTTCAGCATTGAACTCACCGTGAGTTGCAACTGAGTTGGAAACGCTGTGGCTCATTGCTTAGCTGCTTTACCTTCCATGAAAGCAAAGTCATCTTGATTTTGAGAAAAGTGGAAGTTTAAAACACAGATTGGTTTATATAGATTCTATTTGCATAGAGTTAATGTTAAATCTGTCAATGGTGGAGCCATAATATTTGAAGTAATGGTTGCTGATAAAGAACCTACTGGTGATACTTGATTAATATGGAAATCATTTGTCTGGTAACCTTTATTTTTTGGAACATGAAGAATGAAGAATTAAGGGAAAGAGTGAAGAAGTGAAGGAATTCAGCCTCTGGATAGCCAAAATACACATCCCCAAAGCCCATGCACTGAATTGTACACACTTGACTCATAGGGAAGCCCTAAAAGCCCTTAAACCTTTATTCACAAAGAGCCCATATATTCTTAATTAATTTCCTAGATTCTACCACATTTATAAAGATTCCTAGATTCAGATTAGAATCAAATGAAACATGACCACTAGGTACAGGTACACTGATGGTAAGAAGATGTAGTAACTTTGAATGGACGGAAAAATTATGAATCAGACTCAAGAACACAAAAAAACATGTCAGTCCTAGCCATTTAGTATTTGGCTTAAAAGGAAGCCCTATACAACACAAATGCCAAGGGCATGTCTCTAACACAGTGTAGTATAAATAATGCCTATTTATGACTAAACCTCATTTTCAAGCAGCAGGCAACAATTATATGGACACAGTTCTTGAGCATGTGTCTTTAGTGTTCAGCTCTGTACTAGGCGCTAAAGGAGTTAAGACTGTTTTTCCATATAGTTGGAAAAATAAATCAAACAAACGTAGGTACCATTATCTTCACCAATGGCAAGTTGGAATGAAAGAGGCAATGTAGTTAGTGTTACTCATCTGGAAAATCTACTCATGACACATTCTAATCCCCAAGGATTTAGGACAAAGGAGATTTCATATTTCATTCTTATAAAGTGACTTCGTTATACTGTTTGGCTTCTCAGCTTGGCTTGAAGCCCATAGCTATTTATTTACCATTAAGATAAGGTGGGTCAGCTAGTTTGTTTCTTCTCTGCTAAGTTATACTAAATATATCTTGAGATTAAAGATCCTAACTAGTCAAGCAATTGGACTTAATTGGTTGTCATGCCTCCCTTCTCTCTTGAGTTTTTTACTTTTAGCAGAATGAAATGTCCATGTTTAAAAAGTCAGTTTTGGGCTTCCCTGGTAGCGCAGTGGTTGAGAGTCCGCCTGCCGATGCAGGGGACACGGGTTCGTACCCTGGTCCGGGAAGATCCCACATGCCACGGAGCCGCTGGGCCCGTGAGCCATGGCCGCTGAGCCTGCGCGTCCGGAGCCTGTGCTCCTCAACGGGAGAGGCCACAACAGTGAGAGGCCCGCGTACCACAAAAACAAAAAACAAAAAACAAATGACAAAAAAAAACCCAGTCAGTTTTATAAGACTTGTAACAAAAAACATTAGTCCCCTTCCCCAACCCTTTCTACTCCTTCTTACCCCTCCAACCATTGATTTTGACTCCCCTAAAGTAACCACTTTCTACTCCTTTAGCTGTTTCCACGTTTTTTATCTCCATATTTATACTTTCTTAATTTTCAGTCTCAGGTATTATTTATTGACTTTTTCCTGTACGCACTGCCCACCACCTCCTACTTCCTTTACCTTGGCCTCCCAATATAGCATTTTTTCTATTTTTGGTTAAACCAATCTTTAATGTTTACATTATTATGACCAAGTAAATATTTTTCACAGCTGAGCCTTGATGTATGCTATGATTTTATTCCTTCTACAGTTTTCTGGATTTTTTTGGAGTTTATTATGGCCTCAGTTTTCTTTAGCTTAGTTTTCTACATACCCATCATTAATTCATGGTCAGGTTCTCAAACTGAAGTATATATCCCCTCTCAATATGTTAAAACATGGTTATCTTTTTTCTTCCTCTCAGACATGTATCCTAGACCTAACCCTTTTTTTTCAGTCTAGACTATAAGTTTTCTAGGCTGGTGGCAGTTAATTTATATTTGCCTGATACATAATTCTCTACATTGGAAATTGTTTTCCCTGAGAGTTTTGGAGGTGTTGCTCCAGGTTTTCTAGCTTTCTGTGTTGCATTTGTGAAAGCCAGTGCATTCTAATTCCTGATAATTTGTATGAAACTTGTTTATTTCTCCTGTAGAAGACTTTAGGATCTTTTCTTTATAGTGTTCTGAAATTTCACTATGATGTGCCTTGATGTAGGTCTGTTTTCATTTATTGGGATAGATTCTCAGTGGGCCATTTTAGCCTGGAAATTCATGTCATTCAGTGCAGAGAAATGGTCCTACCTCATTTATTTGCTATTTTCATATCTTTTTAATTTCTTTTTCTGGAACTCTTATTCAGAAATTGGATTGATTATCTGACTTTTCTTATCTTCTATCTCTTATTATTCATTTCTTTGTCTCACCAGGCCCCATCCCTTATTTTCTGGGAGGTTTTCTCAGTTTTTTGCCAATATTTCTATTGAATTTTATATTCAGCTGACATATATACCATATAAAACACATAACTATATAAGCATATAGTAAAAATTTCTAAGAGCTTTTATGCGGTCTTGATGTTTCTTTGGTAGCACCCTCGTCTTGTTTCTTGATGCAATAATCTTTATATTGCTGAGTATTTTAGAAAATTTTTCTGCTTCCTGTATTGTCTCTTTTTCCTTTGAATTCCTCTTTATTGTTGGGTTTAGTATCTCTGCTGTGTTTCATATCGTTTCATTTCATTTCTGAAATTCTAATGGTCCCTGGCTGTCTATTGGTAATTAAGGGTGAGACACTGAAAAGCTGTGGGGAAGCTCCATGTGGGTGGGCTTCACGGCAGAGTGATTCTGCAGAGATCTGGTCCCTTGGGTGGGGGACGTCTGCATCCACTCATTAGTACCTGTGTTTTGTCTTGTGCTGATCAGCTGAAGAGAATCCAACATTTTGCAAATTATAGGGTATAAGTCTTCTGACTGTTCTTTTTCTCTAAGCTGAGTGGGAGAAATGGTTTGGGGGTATTTTATTCAGTTGTCAAGATTTCATTTAATCCTCCAGTTTGCAGTGGGGCATTCTGCCCTCAACAATGCCTGGTATCCCCAAGAGCAAAGTCTCTGTGATTTAACTCTCCATTAATAAAAATGCAGTCTTTTACTGGCGTGAGGAAGAGTGCAGGATGGGAGATAAGATAAATGGCTGCAACCCTCCTATGGGGTATGTGTGTGTGTGTGTGTGTGTGCATGTGTGTGTGTGTTGGGTTGAAGTTAGTGGTGTGAGAAGGCGTGTGGTAAGAGAAGAATTGTGAGTTTTAATTTTGGAGCAGACTGTGAGAACTCTCTGGTGACCCGTCTCTTTCAGTGTTCATAATTGGTACAAGTCAAAGCCTATTTTTGAAATCTTTTATCTCACATGGTTTAGTATGGAATTTTTGAGATTGGAAGAAGCTTGCACAGTTCTTAAAGGAAAAGGTAAAGGCTCCAGGGGTGCGTCAAAGGCAAAGACTTAAGAAGATGAATGTTAAGGCAACTTCAAGGGAGTTGACAATTCAGGGAGTTAGGGCCTGTCTCAGATCGTTGAAGAACCTTTTCTGAACTAAGGAGCCCTCAGAAGATGCCAGGGTGGCCTGAGCTCCCACATTTTTTTGGATATAAAGACATGGGCTTGGCAGTGATGCTGCGAACCAGAATAAGAGCAGTTTCATGAACACATTTGCAAATGGCTGTGTCCCAGACTTGTTGGGTAGCAGAAACATTCACTTAATTTAGTACTTACGGAATAACTACTATGTTCTGTGTAGTTTGTCTAAGATGAATGAATTCAGTAGTTTCGTAAAAAATTCTAAACTACTTTCTGAACTGTTTTTGGTTACATTTGTAGTATTTATTCCTGTGGAATGACACCAAAGACAACCTTGAAGTGTCAGAAAAAAGATAACCGAGAGTTATTTATTCCTTTCTCAGATTTTCCCTTTTGTGTATGTAACTTAAAGTTACTCATGACATGTTTAAAATTTAAAACTTTCATCCAAGAAAACCATCTGTCATAATGAAGCAAAAAAGGGACATTGTGTGATGTTCTTTGAAGATAAGAGATTGAAAATGAGTCCATTAACTGCCCTTGATTACAGTTTGAGGTCATTTTCAGCTAAATTGGTTTTGGAATCAGAATTTAAATTACTGGTCAGGCTCAATTAAGATAACTGGTCATGCAGACCGTTCATTCCCCTTCCTCCCTTCTCATAAAAGAATATATTTATGGTTTATAGTTCTTCACAGCCATTATTAGGCATTATTTTTTAGAAGATAAAGATTTCACACATTAATTGATTTAGGTATTGGAGAGTAGTTTTGTATCTAAATAAGAAACCTGGATAATCATTTATTATTTGATTTTCTAGAGATATTTACACCAGACAATTTTGAAGTCACTGGGAGGTAAATCGATATATTACTCTGTTATATTTTTGCTGCCCTGTTCAATATTAAGAGAATAGCTATCACAGACAACCTCGGGCATTTACATTGTATTATTTAAATACCATAACAATCAGTGTTTAGTGCGGTATATTTTCAGCAAACATAAATTATAAGTATGTATAATTATTTTAACAATGTAGGTATGAGTTTCTAAATATTAAACTTTTTGTTTGTAATGAGTGGGTTTAAAATTGTATTCTCTTTTAACTAACTCAACAGGAGAGATTTAAAATGAGGAGTTCCACTGTTAATTTAGTCTTCACTTTCATCTTTTTATTTACTTATAGACTAGAACAAATAAATTCGTCTGTTTCTTTTGTAACTACAAACTTCTTAACTTGGAATTTAAAGGTACAAAAGAAGAAAACAGTGTAAACCTACAGTGAATATGGTGGTGATAAATATGGGGTTGGTTACGTATCTGGTGATGTCTGGAGAATCTGGGCAGGTAAGGGACTTGCACTAGCTAGACACTCCAACTTCACAAGGAAACAACTTGAATGACTTGCTGATGTCCCTGAAATGCTGCTCTTATCTATCCTAGAAGAAAACTGATGATATGCAGGTGTCACAATCAACTCCTCTTGTCCTGTCATCACATGCCCTGGGATTTGGGTCTATTGGCAAGAAGATGGATTTGATTTAGGCCATAATTAGTATTGACCTACATATAATTTTGAAATATTTTGACTGAAATTCAGTTTGAAACCAAAAGTCTCATCCATATATAACATCGTGTCTTAAAACTCTAACTATAGAGGTTTTTAAAAAAATAAACATAAAAATCAAATTTACATTTTGACGTTTAATACATTGAATAGAAAAATTCATATCCAGAGCAAAACATTTGAGTTGTTGATGATTTTTTTTGTTTGAAATATTAGGCGGGAAAGTCAAGTAGTTGTATGATTGGAATCTCTTCCTGACACTAGGTAGGTGGAGATAGGCCACCCCCCCAAAAAAGAGACACAAGTAAAATTTTTAGTAAGGAAAGTCTAATATTATATCTGCTAGTTTGCATTTTCTTGGAAACTTTGGTAGAAGTCACCAAGGAAACATGTGATTAGAAATGCTTCCTAAATTATTTTGAGATTAAATGTGCGTATGTATGTAATCTGTAGATTCCATTTTCTTTGTGATATTGTTTTATTGAACAAATTCCATTTAATTTTCTATCAAAACATAGCCTTAGCCTTATATTGAATTTAACAATAGTTTGTAAAAATCATAAGTTTTATAAAGGCACACACATATAAGTTAGATGGGTTACCATTAAAATGTAATTTCTTAGTCTTATTTTGGAATTTATAATAAATTTTTAAAATCACGAGTTTGCCAAAGGTATATGCCAGTCAGGTCTTGCTATTTAAAAATGAAGTGCTGGGCTTCCCTGGTGGCGCAGTGGTTGAGAGTCCGCCTGCCGATGCAGGGGACACGGGTTCGTGCCCCGGTCCGGGAAGGTCCCACATGCCGCGGAGCGGCTGGGCCCGTGAGCCATGGCCGCTGAGCCTGCGTGTCCGGAGCCTGTGCTCCGCAACAGGAGAGGCCACAACAGTGAGAGGCCCGCGTGCCACACACACACAAAAAAACCCCAAAAAAAACAACAACAAAAAATGAAGTGCTGTTTCTTGAAAAGAAGGTATAGCTTGAATCCTGTTTCACACAAGTGAGTTTCCTAGATTTGGGGGAAAAAAATTAATATCTTGGCATCCATGGTTGACCATAGACTTAAATATAATACAAAAAGTTTCAAAATCTAAATTGTCATTGTTTACAAAATATTGGCAAATTAGAGCTAAAGCACTTGGCGTTATTGTTATTGTGTAATCTGTTTAAAAATAAACAGTGGAAATAATTGTAGAAACCTCTGGGTTTAGAAAAGCTTGTTGGTGGTTCTTCACATCCTCCTAAAAAAGCAGGCTGTCGTTGCATATTAATCACTCTGTGAAAGGAAGCTTGCCTTATTTGCATTGTGCATGCACCAAGAAGTCCAATAGTGTGCCTGAGAAAAAAATGGGGGGATTGTAATTGTTGTTGTCAAAAGGGTTTTTATTCCATTCAAGTGGAGAAGCTGAATGCTGGAGAATTAGTGCAGTGTTTTGTGGAAGAAGAGTCCCTTTTGCCCACTGCATTTCATGTGGTGCAATCCCAGTGGGTTAGGATCCTGAACATTGGGGTGAAGAGGAGAGGCCTCATCTTCCTCGGATGCAACCGATGCCCCTGTAGGTCTCTGTAATTTTCCAAGAACTTGTTCTGAATCCCAAAAGAGTTAAATTGAGATTTTGGCGATATTTATAATATTGGAAATCTCAGGGGAATTAAACATGAACCAAAAAACCTCTGCATCTTAGTGTTTATGTTTTGGGGTGTAGGGTAGAGATACATAGTATAAAATTAAGTGAATTATGTAGTAGCATTTTTTTGAGAAAATATGTTATTTAGTTAACACCTTGCAGATATAATTTGCCCCTCAAATTGATTTTAAGTGATTTCTTTGAAATTATTTTAATAATGGCATCTTTGCTTCATTGTATTTTCAGACTCATTGGTTAAAAATAAACACTGAGAATAAGCAGCAGAAATGTTCTTAATGTTATTGAGGCTTTCTCTTAATAAGATCTCATTATTAGGTGAGCTACTTTTAGTTCATCTGTGTTTCTCTCCTTCCCTGGTCAAACACATCTCCCTGAAGCCTTTTCCTGGTCTCCTAATTCTACTCAGTTCTAGCTGGCACCAGCCTCGTGAGCCAGTATAGTTTCCAGAACCTTGACATGTACATTAGTTATTTTGGAGGTCTGTTACTTTAGGCTGGTTTAGTATCCTTTACTTGTTTTTAGCATCTTTAAAAAAATTCTGCACAGTCTATGGCGTTCCCAATTAGACTTTGAATTTTACAAGGGAGGGAATGTGCCATTATCTGTGTACACATCTTTTGACAAAATGATTATGTGTAATCATAGAGACAAAACTTATTATTCTAAATGGTTTTGTTGAATATTAGCAGGTGGTTAACTGATTTAAAAAGTTGTACGCAGGTTTTACTTGCCTTTGGTGTATTTGGCTTCAGTGTAAGTCCTTTTTATTGCCTTCTTTAATATTGTACAGATTTGGTTATTTGACAGTTGAACACAGATCCTCTGATGATACCATTTATTTTATTTGAATTGCTTCCTGCAATATTCATGTATATGGAAATTGTGTTTAATTGGGGCTCATGCAGAATATTTCATAGACACATTTAGTGTGTGTTTGGGTTGTTGTTCTAAAGAATGTCAGGAGCCAAGATGTAGTTTGAAAAAGTGGGACCAGTAGAGGCTGAAAAAGCATTTGACAAAGTGTAACACCTCTTCATGATATAAGCACTCAATAAACTAGCAATAGGAAGGACTACCTCAGTCTGATAAAAGGCATCTGTGAAAACCCAGAGCTAATCTAAAAGTGGCCAATAGGCACAGGAAATATACTTGGCATCATTAGCCATCAGGGAAATGCAAATCAAAACCACAATGAGATACTGCTTCACACTCACTAGGATGGACCTAGACAATATTATGCCTAGTGAAATAAGTCAGACAGAGTAAGACAAATACCGCATGATATCACTTATATGTGGAATCTAAAATATAATACAAATGACTGTATATGCAAAACAGAAGCAGACTCACAGACATAGAAAACAAACTTCTGGTTACCAAAGGGGAGAGGGACAAATTAGGGGTATGGGGAGATACAAACTACTATGTATAAAATAGATAAGCAACAGGGATATATTATATAGCACAGGGAATTATAGCCATTATCTTGCGATAACCTATACTGGAATATTATCTGCAAAAATACTGAATCACTGTGCTGTACACTTGAAACTAATATAATACTGTAAATCAATCAAGTATACTTAAAGACAGATAATAACAATGTTAGCAATGATGTGAAGAAATTGGAACCACCATACACTGCGGGTGGGAAGGTAAAACGGTGCAGCTCCTTTGGAAAGTAACCTGGCAGATCTTAAATAAAGTTACCGCATAAACCAGCAGTTTCACTCTTCTAAGTGTACACATACGTCTGTACCAAAACTTGTACACAAAGGTTCATAGCAGCATTATTAATAATAGTCAAAAATAGAAGCAACTGGGGGCTTCCCTGGTGCTCCAGTGGCTAAGACTCTGCACTCCCAATGCTGGGGGCTCGGGTTCAGTCCCTGGTCAGGGAACTAGATCCCACATGCTGCAACTAAGAGTTTGCATGTTGCAACTAAAGATCCTGCATGCCACAGCTAAAGATCCCACATGACGCAACTAAGACACCTGGCATGGCCAAATAAATAAATATTAAAAAAATAAAATAGGGAGATTAAAAAAAAGAACACTGAACCATTAACAAAATAGAAGCAACGGAAATGTCCATTTACTGATAAATGGATAAAGAAAATGTGGTGTATCCATACAATGTAGTGTTATTCGGAAATAAAAGGGATGAAGGATATATACTATAACGTGAATGAGCCTTGAAAACATTATACCAAGTGAAAGAAGCCAAACACAAAAGACCACATATTGTATGATTCCATTTATCTGAAATGTCCAGGATAGGAAAATCCATGAAGATAGAAAATAGATTCATGGCTGCCTAGGCCTGGAGGGTTGGAGGGAAACGGGAAGTGACTGCTGATGTGTATGGGTTTTTTGGGGGAGGGGTGATGAAATGTTTTAAAATAAGACAGGTTGTGATTATGGTTGGACAACTGTGAATATACTAAAAACATTGAATTGTATAGTCCATTTGGGTTAACTGTATGATATGTGAATTATATCTCAATAAAGCGGACACACACACACACACACACACACAGCTGGCATATGCTGTCATTTGGAGGGAAACAAATGAACCAGAGTTTTTTTTTCCCAGTGGAATCTATGAAAGCCAAAGAGAAATTTGTTCTTTTATTAAAATTAATTTTGGTAGATGAAACAAAAGATGGTATAAAATATAGAGCTATGAAACTAAGCATCACCCAACACATCTGTTGATGACATAGCATGAGACTCCGTGGTATAAAAGTTTGAACATTGCTTTACTCTTTCATAAGCTTTCAGTTGCCTGACTAGGATGGAGCTCTTTATTTTTTAAAGATATAGACCCCCTTAAAGATAACTGCCTGAAGGGAAGGGGTTGTCATTGGGGAGGGTCACATGCAAGCCTTCTGGGGGGTCTAACAACATTCTGTGTCTTGAACTAGGTGGTGGTTTCTTGAGTTTTGAATTATATTTGAATTATATTAATTCATTAAGCCGTATGTTTTCATGCAATGCATTATTCTCTGTGTATCATATTTCAAAATAAAAAAGCTTACATTAGAAAAACATAATCGCCTTCCTTGAGACATTAGCAGTCAAATGAAATGTTAAATATGGTATTTAGTAGCATATTAAAGATCAGTAGCACATATTTATGCTAGCATTTTATTACACTACATAGATGAAACTTCCTTTGGGTAACCCACCGCCATCTGTTTGACCTTGAAATTTTATGCCAGTGAAGTTTTGTTTCCAGACTTCCTTGAGCTTTTATACGATGTAGGCTTGGCTGATGGCAGCATCTGTGAGCTGAGAGAGGCCAATATGGATTTTCTCCTCTTGAACAATTCAGAGTGGTGGTAATTTTTGCCCTCTTGGTGCAGAGATGGTGCTGTGGGAGACCCGAGAAGATCGAGAAAGGAGACTTGGACAGTTTCTTCCAAGAGAGTAGGCGAAGGAAGAGAAGGAGAGGGCATGGAGGCGTAGCCTCTGAAAGTCACACGGATTCACCAGGGTTAGACCAAGGAGAGGAAGACGATGAGACAGCAAAGGGAGACAAGAGGCCAAACTGTGGACAGTCTTGCCAGCTGGGCCAAGGCTCTTGCATGTTCTCTAGAGATGCATGGTTCTCAAGGGAGAGAGTTCACGTGGGGGATAGGGAAGCAGCATACCATGGTCTTGAGGTAGGTGTGAGAGTTTTATGTTTATCAAAAGGGGAATTTCTCAAAAGGCTAAACATAGAATTACCGTATGACCCAGCAATTCTACGACTAGGAGTAAACCCAAGAGAATTGAAAACAAGAACTCAAACAGATACTTCTATGCCAACATTCACAGCAACACTATTCACAATAGCTAAAAAGTGGAAAACAGCCCAGTGTCCATCAACAGATGAATGGATAAACACAATGTGGTGCATATGTACAGTGGAATATTAGCCATGAAAAGTAGTGAAGTTCTGATATATGCTATACTACAACATGGATGAACCTTGAAAACATTTTGCTGAGTGAAATAAACCAGACACAAAAGGACAAATATTGTATGATTCCACTTCCATGACATTTCTAGAACAGGCAAATCCATGGAGAGAGACAGTCCCTGTCCTTGGCAGAAAATAGATTACAGAGGCTTGGGGTAGGGGTAGTTATTGTCTAATAGGTACAGATGTTCTGTTTGGGGTGATGAAAACATTTCAGACATAGATAGTGGTGATGGTTGCATAAAATTATGTATATAATTAATGCATCACTTAAAATGATTAAAATGACAAGTTTTATGTTATGTATTATAGTAAAAGCAAAAGGAAGGGCTTCCCTGGTGGCGCAGTGGTTGAGAGTCCACCTGCCAATGCAGGGGACGCGGGTTCGTGCCCCGGTCCGGGAGGATCCCACATGCCGCAGAGTGGCTGGGCCCGTGAGCCATGGCCGCTGAGCCTGCACGTCCGAAGCCTGTGCTCCGCAACGGGAGATGCCACAACAGTGAGAGGCCCGCGTACCGCAAAAACAAACAAACAAACAAACAAAAAAAGCAAAAGGAAAGAAAAATGGGGCATGAACTAAGGAAGGCGGCATTGAGAAGCCCTTGAAAAAGTTTAGGTAGGGGATGGTGGTGTGACTCATGGGTGGTGCAGGCACTGGCAGAGGGGCTGGAGCGGAGGAGATGGATTTAAGTTTTCATAGAGAACTGAGAGATGTTGCTGGAAGGACTACAGCTGTCCTCTAGCTCACAGTGCTTGAGCCCCCTTTTGGTAAGGAGCGTTTAGGAGAGAACAACCATTAGCATGAACACTGACGCTCCAAGAACATAAGAAGGGCACTCAACACAGTCTCAGGGTCCAGGAAGGCATTCGGGGAGCATGAAATTAATGATGAGACCTGAAGTATGGGGAGGAAGTGGCCAGGCACAGGGGCAGGTTGGGGGTGCCAGGCAGAGCAAACATGTAGAGCAAGTAGGGTGGGTAAGGCCCTACGTTGAGACGAGGAGTGGCACACAGTGGAGGAGAGCTGGAAGCAGGCATCTCAGTAAGTGTGTGTCTAGGCATTAAGATGAGTGAGAAGCATCGGATACGTATTTCGTCAAACCCAAAGCAGGGAGATGGATGGGATTGAACGAAGTAAAGGAGCAATAAGGTGATTCAGTTTTTAAAATGCTAATCTATACTTCAAACCTATTTTATGAAAAAAGCCTTACCCCCATTCCATGAAATAGATAAAGAATAACAAAACCACACTCTAATCTAATAACTGTCATATCCTCATTGGTGATCCAGAAGATTTGAATATTATTTTTTCCGCATGGCAATTAAATGTCTTATGACTTGGTGTTCTGCCAGAGGTTGTGGGTTAACTTTGTTGTGATTGAGGGGAAAAACAGAAACAAAAACGATTACCATGTACTTTTCAATCAAACACAAAATTAGACTAATATGATTCCCTTATACCCATCACCAAAATTTAATAATTATCAACTTAAGTCCTACTTTATTTCCTTTGTACTTCCTACTCTTCCTTCCCATCCCATACTTAATGGAAATCCCAAATATTATAACATTTTATCTGTATTTCAGTATGTATCCATAAAGATAAGAACTAGTTAAGTCCTCACAGTTATTATACCTTAATAAAAGTGCTTCCTGTTGTCAACTATCCACTTAGTATTTTGTGACCTTTATTGTAAAGTTAGGCAGGGTAGAAGCAGAAGGGGAAATATTCATTCTACTTTTGTTTGCACTCATCCTTATTCATTTGTTCATTCATTCAATCAGTCATCATTCAACCAATGTGAGTGCTTATTCTGTTCAAAGTATTCTGCTATAAGAGCAAACTAATTCTGCCAGCTACCATTTGCTGTGCCTTTCCTTAAGTACTAGACTACCTTCTTTATATGTGTTTTCACTCCAGGGGCCATATGTGAAGCAAGTGTTATGATTCCCTTTCGCAGACAAAGTGGCCTCCACGCAGGGGAACCTTTCATCCATCTTCTACACCATATGTAGACAAGTTCCTCTTATTTCCTATGATTTACGAATCAACAATTCTTGATGATTCTAATCCCATAACATCTCTGTAATCCATATATTTATCTGCATCCCCACTGCCACCATCTGACTGATTAGGTCACTGTCATCTCTCATGTGGCTCAGTGAGTGACGCTCCCAGCTCGTTCCCTGGCTTTCAGCTTGGCTCCCATCTAAGATGGGCCCTATCTAGACTTTAACCATATTCTCACTCCTCCCCCACCCATCACTCTCAGCAGATGACCTTTCCTCTTATACTTATTTGACAGAGGAAATAGAAACCCTCAGATGAAAATTCACTCCCCCAACCTACAAATATACCTGTACCCACACCCGTCTTTGCCTCTTGTGTTGTGACAGTGGCAGAGGTGAATCCGGTTCGGTCCAAGACTAATCCCAGGAACCTGTTTACTAGGTCACATCCCCTCCCATATTTTTAGAGGGTTCATTCTTCAACGATTGCCTCCACTGGATCCTTTTAATTAGCATTTATATATGACCAAGTCTTTCTCAACTTAAAAATACCCTTCATCTCTTGGCCTCTCCAACAGCTATCCCATCTCTTACCTCTTCACGGTCTGGCTTCAAGCCCCACCACCCCGCTAGGACTGTTCTTGCTGGAGTCACCCATGACCTTGTCATTGCTAAATCCAGGAGAGATGCATTCCAGTCCTTGTCTTGCCTGACTTCTCAACAGACTTGACCCTATGAGTGCCTGCCTTTGGCTGCCATAGCCCCATAGTCTCCTGACTTTCCTCTTAGCACTCTGGCTGCCCCCTCCTCAGTCTTATTTTTCCTGGGTCTTCTTCTGATCATCTCTTAAACGTGGGTGTTCCCCGGGGCTCTCCTCGGTCCTCCTCACTTATCCCTTAACGTTTTCTCAGGTTAGTTGCATCTACTCCCTAGTTTCAGGTACCACCTGCACAGTACATGCATCAGAATCACCTGGAAGGCCTGTTAAAGCACAGGTTGCTGGGCTTCACCCCCACAGTATCGGATTCTGTAGGTCTGGAGTAGGGCCCAAGAGTTTACCTTTATAACATGTTTCCAGGGGTTCCTGACGCGCTGATCTGGGCACCACGCTTTGAGGTCCCCATTCTAATGCAGTTACCGTATTATAACTAGAGTGTTCTGATGAAGTGACCTCTCCCATGCAGGCCTCAGAAACAATAGCTTCACACTACTCTCAGGATACAACCCCATCTCCCTAATGTAGCTTAAAAGGTCTGATTCATAATCAGACTTCAGTTTATGTCTCCAACCTCAGCTCTCACCATTCCTCACCCCTCACCTTCAATTCCAGCTCCCACGGACTCTATGTAGCCCATAGCCATGCTTCTCCTTAATTTCCGTGCCTTGAGTCTGGGCTGTTACCAGTGCAGGAAATCTTCACTTTCTCTTTGCCTAGCAAAATCCTATTCATCTCTTTGGTTCTCTATTTATATGTTATTTCCTCTAGGAAAGTTTCCTCTGATCTTTCAAGTCTGGATTAGGTGCTGCCTCCTTCCGTAGTGCCTCATACTCCTACAATATTGATATTTATCATAGTACTTATCAATCGTACTATAATTGCTTGTTTGCTTAATTGTTAGTCTCACCCATCAAACCATTCTGTAGTTATCACACGCCTTGATCATCATTTTATTCTCTAGAGAGGCACAGTGCCCCATAACATAGTAGGTGCTCAATGAATGTTGAGTGAAAATGAATGCAGAAAGATTGGTAATGTTTTCAACCATCTTGGAGGACTAATTTGGATCAGCTGCATGATCAATGACATGGAAATCAGATGATATCCTGTTTAAAAAAAAAAACCCAAACCCCCCTCAGTTCTAACAGAAAAGAGTTGATAGTGAATATTATAACTTACTAGTATTTACACAAGGTACTTCTAAAGTTTGTAAAGAAGTTCATGTGAAGTTGATTCATATGAGGTTTTAAAATGATCAGTGCTGTTATTTAATATTTATTAACCTAGCAGCATATGTAGTACTTTAAAGGTAAATTTCACACTAGGAAATGGGGATCAAATAAGAGCCCTCAAGGAGCTTACAGTCCGATGGAAGAGAGAGTCAGACATTTTCAATCTCTTTACTGGTTTTCATTGGTCTATGAGGTATCAATCTGAAAATAAATATGTTCATCATGGTTGTTGATGCTGCAGTGTGAAAATTGTGCTTTTTGGTCATGTAAGGTCCTTAATTGCATTAGCCATTTGTTCGCTTGTAACCATGAAGGTTTACTTTAATCCTAGAAAATCCTAGTATTTGTTAATATTTATCTTTCGTTCTTATTAACTTTTAGGTTGTGTGCATTACATCCTCATGAGAATAGTTAAAGTAACTTTATTTGGATAGTCTTGAAAGAACTATTCAGCATGAACAAGCTAGGATTACCCCTGGCACAAAGAAGAATCCTTAGTATCTGAAAACATCTGTGTCTGTCTTCTAAGAGAGGGGGAACATTCATGTGTTCTATTTATGTCCTCTTTGACTGGGGTAGATTTTCCTTTTGTTTCATGGAGCTGTTACTTAAGGTAGCAGAAGGTAGAGGAGAATCATCCCTCCCACATACCTAGTAGCTTTACCATGTGCTATGTTACTATGTTGTGCTGTGTGCTTGGATTTTCAATCTCCATCTCCCCCATCTTGTAGTTTAAAGTTTATCATGGATTCTTTGTGTATAGAGAAAAATAGAATGATGTGTTTTCCAGCATTTTATAATCTTTCACTCATGAATTGTAGAAGAAAGATGTTCATTTGTTTGTCGTCCTTTAAAGCATAAAGCTGTGAAAAATACACATCATTGCATTTTAAAGCCAAGCTAAGATGGATTTAAGAGGTATTTCCTGACATGTGATAATTCTTCGGTGATCATAAATGAAATATTAATTAGATAATGCTGTGGTGATGAATATGAAAATGGTTAAATAATTCCTAGATGGCATTCACTGTGTTTGGCAAACACAGCGTTGCTTTTCTAGAACATAGGTGGGGAACTTCTGATAGGATGGCTCTTTCACTGAAAGAAGAAGAAATCTTTACTAGTGGTCTTGAGCTAACTGGAAGCTCTCTAGACAGCTTGTAGATTTTCCTCCAGGATGCTTTCAAAGAGATGTATCTGGCTCTACTATGCCCAAAAACATTTAGAGGAGACATGCAAGATGGTTAACCTCTGGGGAATAAGGAATTTGAAGGATCATTGAACAGCTCATCTTATTAAAGTTACTTCTTTAAAGCACCATTCCCAAACATTTTCAATAAGAAATGTCTTTAAAAATAAAGACATCTTAGACATACAGAAGAAGGTTAAAGATCAAAGGTTATTTGAATTGTAATGAAATTAGTTGACTCTCATTTGGTGGTTCTTAGTTTTTAGGGTGAGTTTAATATTTTTTGAAGAATACAGTCAAGTTTTCTTCAGACATACTTGTTTTGTGATGTAGGCTGCACCTAGCTTCTAACAGAAATTTTTTCCCCTAAGAGATTTGTAACTTATTTTGAGTGGAAATTGAGATGCATTTTTTAATATGTTTGAACATGATGCAAATCTTCATATCCTCTACAGTGCCTAGCAAAGCATCGTGCAAATAGGTGCCCGGTAAGCTCCCAATTGACTCGGTTTCATTTTAAGTCCCTTGTAGGTAGACTCATTCATTCCTGCATTTGCATGTATTTATGGCTTGGACTGAGAGGTAAGATTTAAAGCATTTATGACGTTTAAATGCTTTAAATTAAATTTAGATTTAATTAAATTTAGATTCACACCTAAATTCTAGCTGTGAATGTAGGTGCAAAGGTTTGGTGGCAGTGAGTAAACAAGAATGATGGTTTTGAAGGTTACACTGTGGGTGGCCTTGTTCATCAGATGGGAAGTTGGGAGGTCATCAGTCATTGGAAACTCTAGAGCCTGGGAATGTATGATGACAGTGTGTTCTGGAGAGATGAATCTGTTGCCCTTCTCTTGGAAGTTGGGAAAGATTATGGTGGGGAAGGGAGAGCCTGTATAAGATGATAGAAGATTGAATTTGAATTTTGATTGTGAGAATTAAAGGAAGGGATTATGCAAGAGACACTGCGAATGGCAGGAACACTAATGGACGTGGTGTCTGGTTTGGATATGGATCAGAGGGAAGAGTAGTGATGACTTAGGTTTTCGGCTGAGGGTGGCACTAGCAACAGAAATGGGGAAGGAGAAGAGGGGACTTTTAATTTTTTCAGGTGATAGTTTGGCTTGGGGCGAGTTCACCCTGAGGTTAAAGTGGACTATCTAGGAAGAAAAGGCAAGTAGACAGCTGGAAATAGAAACTTAGAGTTCTTAGGAGAGATCAGGTTACATCAGCAGTCATTTAACTAGTAGATGGATCTCAGAGAGTGAGTCCATTTAGAGAGAGAAGCAGAGAGGACCAAGGACAGAGTCTAGCCAAACACCCACTCTCTGGGGATGGGCAGTTTTTATATGTAATGTTTGGTAAAAATGGTTACTGAGTCATTTAAGCAAATTGCTGTTTTGTATATTTCCAAAAAAGTAAGACCACGGAGCTGCCATTTGTACATCATACTCCTGCCTTGCAATCTTATTCTCTTTTTTATCTGTTCACTTTTGCTCTGTTTTGACGAAGTTTGTTTTCAATCCATACCAACTTCTCATTGGGATTTTTATTTTTCAGTGCTGATGGTGAATAACATAGCTAATAGATGAGAGATTTATTTGGCTTTAATAGATTTCAAAATCCCTTGGCATTAATGAAACTATATTCTAGGATACTAGGAGAATTTGTAAATAAGATTCTTGGACAGCGATAGAAAACGACTTGGAGAAATCTGAACAAAAATGCTGACTTTTTTTAAATGGAAAGAGAGTGACTTCTATGTATTACTTCAGACTGGTAAAGAATGTCTACCTTAGACAAGTTTTAAGAATATTTTAAGAATTAAGAACGTTTTAAGAATTAAGCATGCCATATGTGAGCCCAGGGGAGAGGTCTAGCATCTCATGTAAGTTTGCTATGAAAAAGCTATGTCAGACCTCAATTTTCTTTCTTTGGCAGGATTTCTAGACTGAAGATGGGGTTTACATTGGTTTACCGTGATAGTCAAATGGAGAAAAATACAACTTAGGTGCAAATATTAGTCAAATGACCATACCCATCATCAACTTGAAAGAAATATCCAGGTTGGTCCTGCATTTTGCAGGACTGGCTTGTACTTTCTTTTTCAACTTTTTAATCAGTATTTTAGATGGAAAGGCAATATAAGTGGCACAGATTGGGATCAAGAGTTAAATGATGGCTAATAGGATCAGGATTCAATAGTCTGGATTAAAGAGCTAAAATTAACATGATGAAATTTAACAAGAATAAAAAGCAAAATTTACACTTCGATCCTAAAAGGTGTTTCATGATTCTCTTCTCTCCTTGTCTGTCCTCTTTCCACAGCCTTTAGCAGAGTGGATTACTCTACTCTCTGCGTTCCATTTAGCACCATAGACTTAATTCTTCCAGAACACTTTTCAACATTGTACTGTTTTTACTGTTCACTTCCCCCTCTACATGTGAACAGTTTGAGAACAGGGACTGTGCTTTACTACTTCCTCAATCTGCTACCAGCAGTACACCTCAAATGACTGATGGAATAACCAAACTAGAACCTAGTGGCAGCACTTTGAAAAAGCCTTAGTAACCTCACTCAGGATGGACTATGTGATGTGGTTGATAGAATATTACAATTGGTCAGACTCTTACCGTGTCTGGACATTAATGGTTACATCCACTAATTGATTCTTTGCTATTAAATTTTCACTAGCAAATAGCCTGAAAGGTAAAACAAACAAGCAAAAAATGACTGTAGCTGGCAGAGATCTTAGAGACTGGGTTTATCTAACTTATTTTACACATGAAGAAATAAGGTGAAAAAGAAAGAGAGGATAGGGGATAGATGACTTGGCCAGGTTAACACAGCTCATTTTGCTGGGACTGCTGACTCTTAGTTTTACCCCCAGTATGAGTACTTTTAAAGTTTATGTTTCTATGAAAAACATAGAACAAATTATTACCAAAAACATTGTTTTTGGTAATAATTTTGGACATATTTTGAAGTATCATCAACGAGTAATTATGCATAATTATGATTCACAATAGATAGTCTGTAAATGTTGATAAAGTCATTTAAAGTTTCCGTTTCTTTTAATGATGAGAAATGTAATGGTTTACATGTTTGTTGCCTCAGTTATAAAAGTTTTAAGGGAGAAATATTCATTGTAGCTAACTTTTCTTCAGCCTTTAACACATTAAATACATTACTATTTTATTGGAAATCGTATCATAATTATGAAATTCTCTTGGGAGGAGTAGGGAGGAAGAAGCCTTGGAGAAATAGGAGAGGGGGATTGTAGAGAATGATTGATTATTTGTATTATTCTGTGACAGTTGCTTCCTCTGAAAGACATCTTTTCTTAAAGAAGCCGTTTTCTTCATCTGGGGTTTTTTGTTTATTTTTATTCATTTCAATTTTTAATGAAGCTTGTTATGCACAAATTGTTAAAAGTATTGTGCGGGTGAAATTGTAATGAAAAGCACTCATTCCCTGATAACTAACCCCGTCTGTAAAAGGAACCGCTTTTATATTTTTTCATTGTTTCTTTAGTTTGGTTGCCTCCATATTGCTAAATAATTTATTTGTATGTTTTAAATGTTAACACATTTCATTGTCTGAAAAGGTAATTCATTGACATGGTTCAAATATAAAAAATATAAAAATACATAGAGTGAAAAATCTTCTCACCTTTTGTCCTATACCTTAGAATCTCCCCAAGGAGAAAAGTCAGAAAAATCAGTTAACTCTTGTATCTTCTAGAAAATTCTTCATACTGATATATAAGCAAATGCAAAAATGTGTACCCTCCTATGTAAATTTGTACTGTTTTTTCTGGGTTGATCAGTTTTAGTCATTTTTTAATTGACTTCCGCTAGGATAAAAGAAGTGTATCTTTCTTTTTTGTTGTTTTGTTTTTGTCATTGACTTTTTTTCATTGAAGTATAGTTGATTTACAATGCTGTTGTAGTTTCTGGTGTACAACAAAGTGATTCATTTATATATATATTGACTATAACTGAATATATATGTATATATATTCCTTTTCAGATTATTTTCCATTATAGGTTATTACAAGGTATTGAATATAGTTCTTTGTTATACAGTAGGATCTTGTTGTTTATCTATTTTATATACAGTGGTATGTATCTATTAATCCCAAGAAGTGTATCTTTCTGACATCACCCTAACTCACCCAACCCCCATCTTCGAAAACAGGTCCATCGCTATTTGCAGTTTTTGGTTGGTTAAGTTCTTAACTTTAAGCAGTTAGCTGTTACTTTGCTTTTTGTGTTGTCAACTACGGATGGAGGTTATCAGCACACTTATACTCCCTTCAGCTCTCCCCATTATCTTTCTTCTCCCAGCCTTTGACATCAGTCCATTTCCTTTTATATTATCAATGTGGATAACAGGTACTTGCTTTTCTTTACCCATAATTAAGTCTTCAGTGATTTCTTTATAGCTTAAATTTTAAAGTTGAAAATCAATAGTTTTTACATTATGATGACTAAGTCAATACTATTCATTGAGGAGTCAAATGGAATATTATGATTATATATCTTTTCCTTTGAAGATTTCCTAAAGTTTCTACTTCTTGTTTTGTTTCGTTTTTGCATTGTCTGCTTTTATCACCTTGTTAAGCTTCCCCAGTGTCTCTAGGTTTGAAGGAATCCCTTTTGTGAAGAGGAATCCCTGATTCCTCTGTCCCCCTGCTGCTTTCCTCTGGGTTGGTTGACCTCGGATTGGCTACATAGCTGTCACCCCAGGATGACCCTTCTTTGCTCCTCTTGGTCGAATACAGTTTTTGGAATTTAATGCCTTTCTTTTCTTCCTTGTTTACTATCTGGCTTTGTTTGAGGGCATTTTCAAATAATTTCCTAAGAAAGGATGAAGGAAAGGTAAACTTTCTGCATTTTATTCCATGCATTTCTAATAATGTCTTTGTTCTGCTCACGCATGTCTGATGATGTCTGCATGCTGTCCTGTTAATTACAAGGCTGACTACATATGACTTCTAGGCTGAAAACAATTTCCCCATTGGAGCTAGAAGGCATTTCTTGTTGTCATCTAACCTTCTTAATTCTAATGAGAAGTCTGATGCCAATCTGATATTTCATTTTCTGTACGTGTCTTTGTTTTCTCTCCGAAAGCGTATAGGATTCTTTTCATCACCCTTGTTGTTCCGAACATTCTAACACAGTGTGTCTAAGTGTGGACCTTCAGAGTTCATTTTTCCTGATGGGTCATTGCAATGAGAAGACTTATATTCTTCATTTTGGGGAAAGCCTCTTCGTCTAGCCTGAGATCCAGAAACCTGATAATTTAGTCTTCAGAGATAAGATGATGGGGAAGAGGAGAAGGCAGCCTGGTCTGTAACTCTTAATTAGTCCCCACTGACCTTGACCCTGCAGCACATGCTCCTTCTCCAGAGGGCCTGGTGGGCCTGAGTCTGTCTGGGTATCTGCAAGGCAGGTCAGCTACTTCCTGCCTTGTGGGGCAATGGGTCCCTCAAAGTTGTATTTTCTGCTGGACCTCCTTTGCCCTTCTTCAGGCACCGTTTTCTACCTGCTTTTGTAGAGATCCGTTATCATCATTGTTTGCTGATGGCTCCCCTCCCAGTATCTTGCTCTTGTGCTTTCATGCTTCTCTTTTCTGTTTATTATAATGTTATCCCTTTATTATAAGGAATATTATAATATCCCTTTATTACAACGGAGACTTGAGTGGGAGAAGAAATAAGCTGTGTCTTCTGTCATCCAAGTTAGACGGGCTCAGCAGATCCCAAGCTTGATAGTTGTTCTGTAGCCCTGCCTCAGTCACCGACCTTAGGGACTTTGTCTTCTTCGTCTATTTATATATGCTGGAGGTTGGCACATAATCATCACTGAGTCAATGTCTGCTGAATTATAATAACTTTAAAATTGAAATGTATTTAGGAATGATGCAGTAACCTCTACATTCGACTTTGGTCAGATCTTCAGTAGAATGAATCCTAAATCGGCCCCCACTCCTGTCCCCCCCCCCCCCACCACGGGAGAATCCATAAAAGGACCTGTGAAAAATAAAGAGGTTTTGTGGTTAAATTCGATACCCTCCCACCTAACTTTGGATTAAAAGAATTGCTAGCTTTAAGTGATATCGTTTTCCATATCAACTGTCTGAGAAGTAGCTCCTCTAAATAGACCTCTTCTAATTGCCTGCTTTTCCCTGCAATTAGAAAGCTGCTAGAACTTGACACTCCATCTTAATATAAGCTAAGCTGAATTTTAACTAAGTAAGGATCTTGTGGTGGTGTAAACTAATGTTTACAACAGCATTTTCTATACTGTAGAGTGCTATCCACATTTGAGTTTTTGTTGATATTATAATGTGGGAACTGCCAGCATTGTTTTTCAAGCCACGCTATTTTGAACAGGGATTAAGGCACTCATTAGCATCCTATTGTCTATTTTTGTACTTTAAATGGAGAAGGAATGATTTTGTAATATGTAGTTGTGAGCCTTAAATAGGAACAGTAGAGATGGAGCAAGTCTGCATAGTATATGGTCATTTTCAGTTTTATTTGGCTAGTGTAGACGTGGCATTAGGGGAATGTAGAGGACTGAAGATGCTGTGAAGATCTTTGGACATATCTCAAATATAAATGTAATGTGGCCCCGGTGATAAAAATCTACTGACCCTGATCTGGTTCTGTTTGGCTAGTTCTGTTGAAGTCATTAATCAGCACTGCCTGACAGGTTGGGAGCCGTGGTGGAGCTTGACTGCCAGAAGGGCCCAGATACTGAGTTATCATTGAAGTGAGAACCAGCCTTTCTTTATGCAAGTCAGAACTCCTGGTGGCATTTCTACTTGAGGACCTATCCCCTTCCCCTTTGTCCACTATTTTGATTTTTTTAAAAAAATGTCATTATACACTTAATTTGGTAGGAAAAAAGGGAATATAATTAATTGAAACCTCTGTTTATAACTTTAAATTTACTTCCAGTTTTTATCTGTGTGTGTTTGTACACTTTGCGTGGGTGTAAGCAGTGCACACGTGATCTAATTTTCCAAATGAATATTATTTTATGTATAATTTATATGACTGTGTGCTTATGTAGTACTGGTTTTTTAATGTGGCAAAAACACTTAACATGAGATCTACCCTCCTAACGAATTTTATGTGTACAATATAGTATTGCTAACCAGAGGCACAGTGTGGTACAGCAGATCACTAGGATTTCTTCATCTTGCATTAAGTGAAACTTCTTACATGACGTTTTTAACAGGGATAAAACATCCATCACGTTGATATGTCATAATCATACTTAAACTTTCCCCTATTATTACAAATTGGTGTGTTTCTAATTGTTTAATATCATAAACAGTATTTTTTAATTTTTTAAAATTTATTTTTTTATTTTTGGCTGCGTTAGGTCTTCATTGCTGCGTATGGGCTTTCTCTAGTTGCGGCGAGCGGGAGCTACTCTTTGTTGTGGTGTGCAGGCTTCTCGTGCGGTGGTTTCTCTTGTTGCGGAGCACAGGCTCTAGGTGCACAGGCTTCAGTAGTTGTGGCACACAGGCACAGTAGTTGTGGCTCACAGGCTCTAGAGCGCAGGCTCAGTAGTTGTGGCGCACGGGCTTAGTTACTCCGCGGCATGTGGCATCTTCCCGGACCAGGGGTCTAACCCATGTCCCCTGCATTGGCAGGCAGACTCTTAACCACTGCGTCACCAGGAAAGTCCTCATAAACAGTATTGATATTGGCAATATCTTTTGTAAAGATTATTTTGCGATTGTTTTCTTAGAATATATCCCCCACCTGGGATTATCGGGTCTTCTGTTTTATACCTCTTATTTACACAGACATTTTGGTCTCTAGAAAGACAGGGTTGTGCAGTTGTTTTATTCCACCTGTTTTTATTAGGGAGGCTGGTAAATGTCATCTGATGATTTGCCATTTGGGTTTACATATGCAATGGAGAACCCATAGTTCTGTACTTTTAGCTAAATCCGTTAATTGTACGGAAAAAGTTTGAATGTGGAAGATTATTCTCTTTATCTTTTTTCACAGAGCATATATTGAAGGTGTACACCTTGACGATTTGATACATATATACTGTGAACGATTCACTGCAGCCAAGCTAATTAACATATCCATCACCTCACAGGGTTACCTTAGGATCTACCCTCTTAGCAAATTTCAATTATACAGTATCTTCTGAGGACACCTGCTCATTCCTAACCCTGCTCATCTCGCAGTGCTTTTCCAGAGAGTAGATTCCTCCAACTAAATTGCAGACATTGCTGGTAAGGGTAATACAGGTCAAGTTTTTAGCAGCAAACCCTGTGGTAAGGATTTTATCAGCTTGATTTGCAGTCATGACAGCTACCTGAGAGCAATCTCTCTCAAGAAGGGTGCACAGGACAGGTTCCTGCGGGGGAGTGGGCACGCGAAGCTTCAGTCAGAATCAGAGGTGGGGGTGGGAGGATGAACCAGACACTTTCACACCCTTTCCCGGGCCTACTCTGTTAGTGCAAAAATTAATCAGAAAAAACGGGTAATTACCATATTAGGCTGTGGCTGTTGAAGAATACTGACTGGGTCAGGGAACCTATTATTTGAGAAAATAACGTCGGAATTAAAAGGCTACTTTATTTCCACCTATGTCAAACATAAAAACCAGTGATAATTACAAAGATGGAACATTAATTCATTCCATAGTGTATTAATTCACCATAAAAAGAGATTTATAGGTGTTGTCATGTCTTCTTTGTTTTTAGGGTGTGGAGAGGTTAACCTCAAGAGAGGTTAATGAGGCCATGTAAAATGGTCATATAAAGAAATGTTTTTGCATTCTTTGGTTAAACTGCTCTTGGGACATTGCCCGTTATTTTCAGTTTTCCTTCTATAAACATCCAAATGATAAAGCCATTAGAGTTCAGGGCTAGGAAAAAGTAGATTTTTTCCCTGAAAAATATGACTTTTTTATTATTAGATACTAAGATATATGGAAACATATGTAAGCTTCTTTATTTCTCGCTTTCTCTCTCACTTTCTTTGGGCTGAAGAATAAATGGCAAGTAAATGAATGAGTCAAAGGGGAGTTAAGACATAGAAGAATTTACTGAGAGCTGCTAATTCCTGCAATGTCTCTTATAAGAACCATAATTAAATTAAGTAATAAAGAAGTTATCCCATCAAAGATTATTTTCAGGTCTAACACAGTATGTTTTAGTTGTAGCTAATTGATGATTCCATTTTAAACAGTATAGCTTTGTGGATAATTGGTTCTGTTCTTACGAAGACCTAAAAAATGATTCTTTTCCTATGAAGACTCTTGTTCTTTCTAGATCCTTTCCAGTGTTTCACCAAGAAGTGGGCTGACCTGCCTATCCTTAACTTGCCTGCCACAGACAAGGAAGTGCCAGGTTGGGTGCTCAGCAGAGAGCAGAGCCCGAGTTAGAATTCATCATCAAGCCCTGGCTGGAGTCATTAGATGCTGGAGTTGGATTGGAAGGGCTCAGTGAAGAGTTTGAGACTTGGAGAGCAACTTTTTCCATCTGATGCAACATCTAGGCTCTTTTCATGGTGTCATGTGATGTGTTCATCGTAAAAGAGGTTGACATTGCAGGGTGATTTCTACTCAGCCTTGGCTGGTTGGCCCAGGCAATACCTGTAGGACTTGAAACCGACAGGAGTCTGATTAAGAGCCCTGCAGGCAATTAGATTTCTTTAAGGATGGATGGGAGAGAAATGGGGATTCCTACTCAGTTCATCTGCTTTTTATATTCTTTCATTATTGATTTAACAGCATAAATATTTAACCTTGATGTTTGACACATTTTGATGAATCCCAGTTAGGAAAAGGAAAAAAAAAATCCCAGATACAAATGTAGTACTTCATCTGTAAGTCTACAAATTTTTGTTCCATCTCCTCCCCCAACCCAGCTTCTCGTCCCTTTTGTTCTACTTCTCACTGCGGTTTAGGATACAGGTTCTTACTTTCCAAGCACCTCTCTACACTAAGATGCCTTTATTTTCGCCACGCTTAAGTTATCGTGTTTTAGCCAAAAGCTCAAAATGAATATCTACTCGATCCTTATAGCTGATTCTGTGTCTTTCGTGCCCACATGGTATGTGTGCCCAGGTCTCTTTTTTACTTTCTCATCTAGGACTTCATTTTCCCAGGGGTGATCCAGCATCGGCTAAAATGCCTTTGAATACTTGGAGTCCGCCAAATAAAATCACATTTTAAAAACTGAGCTAAACAGGTTTCTCTACACTTTCATAACATACAACATCATAATTTCATTCTTGTTGGACTGAGCCAAAAATAAAAACAAAAATAAACTCCCTTCATTTCAGGTCCTAATTGAAGTACAGATTAGATACTACACCTTCAAAGGTACATCCTTCAAAGGGTACATTTGGGGTGAACCATCAGGTTGGTATGACACAGACATTAAAAATAGGGGGAGGGCTTAAAATATATATTGTGATTAACCTTTTCCTTTATGGAATATTGATTTTTGTGGTGCTAATAATTTTATTCCATATTGCTCAGAGGACAAAAAGTGCCACCACAATTGTAGCAATAAAGTTTTTAGCTCTCATGGCAGCCTCAGGAGTCAATTATGTCAACACTAAGTCTGGTACTGTCAAATCATGACAGAATGGCAAGCATAGGTTGGCTGGTGATGCAAGAGTTCAGCAAAAATCAATGAAAGCATTAGGGAGTGCTGATTGAGGTTATTAAGGCTTTGCTTGATAACATACCACTGCAGCTCTGTGACATCAGGTTGAAATTAGTCATGCTGAGAATAGTTACACCAGCTGTGTGGCTGACAAGGACTTGGTACTTTGGCCGGGTGTCAGGTCTGTGCCTCTGAGGGTGGAGAGCTGAGTGCAGGACATTGGTCCACCAGAGACCTCCCGGCTCCACATAATATCAACGGCAAAAGCTCTCCCAGAGATCTCCATCTCAAAGCTAAGACCCAGCTCCACTCAATGAGAACAAGCTACATTGCTGGACATCCTATGCCAAACAACTAGCAAGACAGGAACACAGCCCCACCCATTAGCAGAGAGGCTGCCTAAAATCATAATGAGGTCACAGGCACCCCAAAACACACCACTGTATGTGGTCCTGCCCAACAGAAAGACAAGATCCAGTCTCATCCACCAGAACACAGGCACCAGTCCCCTCCACCAGGAAGCCTACACAACCCACTGAACTAACATTAGCCACTGGGGGCAGACACCAAAAACAATGGGAACTACGAACCTGCAGCCTGCGAAAAGGAGACCCCAAACACAGTAAGTTGAGCGAAATGAGAAGACAGAGAAACACACAGCAGATGAAGGAGCAAGATAAAAACCCACCAGACCTAACAAATGAAGAGAAAATAGGCAGTCTACCTGAAAAAGAATTCAGAGTAATGATAGTAAAGATGATCCAAAATCTTGGAAATAGAATGGAGAAAATACAAGAAATGTTTAACAAGGACCTAGAAGAACTAAAGAGCAAACAAACAATGATGAACGAACAACACAATAAATGAAATTAAAAATTCTCTAGAAGGAATCAATAGCAGAATAACTGAGGCAGAAATTAAAAATTCTCTAGAAGGAATCAATAGCAGAATAACTGAGGCAGAAGAACAGATAAGTGACTTGGAAGATAAAATAGTGGAAATAACTACCAACGAGCATAATAAAGAAAAAAGAATGAAAAGAATTGAGGACAGTCTCAGAGACCTCTGGGACAACATTAAATGCACCAACATTTGAATTATAGGGGTCCCAGAAGAAGAAGAGTAAAAGAAAGGACTGAGAAAATATTTGAAGAGATTGTGGTTGAAAACTTCCCTAATACGGGAAAGGAAATAGTCAGTCAAGTCCAGGAAGCACAGAGAATACCATACAGGATAAATCCAAGGAGAAACATGCCAAGACACATATTAATCAAACTATCAAAAATTCAATACAAAGAAAAAATATTGAAAGCAGCAAGGGAAAAACAACAAATAACATACAAGGGAATCCCCATGAGGTTAACAGCTGATCATTCAGCAGAAACTCTGCAAGCCAGAAAGCAGTGGCAGGTCATATTTAAAGTGATGAAAGGGAAAAACATACAGGTAAGATTACTCTACCCAGCAAGGATCTCATTCAGATTTGATGGTGAAATTAAAACCTTTACAGACAAGCAAAAGCTAAGAGAATTCAGCACCAGCAAACCAGCTTTACAACAAATGCTAAAGGAACTTCTCTAGGCAGGAAACACAAAAGAAGGAAAAGACCTACAAAAACAAACCGGGGCTTCCCTGGTGGCACAGTGGTTGAGAGTCTGCCTGCCGATGCAGGGGACACGGGTTCGTGCCCTGGTCCGGGATGATCCCACATGCCGCGGAGCAGCTGGGCCCGTGAGCCATGGCCGCTGAGCCTGCGCGTCCAGAGCCTGTGCTCTGCAACAGGAGAGGCCACAACAGTGAGAGGCCTGCGTACTGCAAAAAAACAACAATTAACAACAAAAAAAGCCAAAACAATTAAGAAAATGGTAATAGGGACGTACATATCGATAACTACCTTAAATTTAAATGGATTAAATGCTCAAACCAAAAGTCATAGACTGGCTGAATGGATACAAAAACATGACTAGTACATATGCTCTCTACAAGAGACCCACTTCAGACCTAGGGACACATACAGATTGAAAGTGAGGGGATGGAAAAAGATATTCCATGCAAATGGAAATCAAAAGAAAGCTGGAGTAGCAATTCTCATATCAGAAAAAATAGTCTTTAAAATAAAGACTATTACAAGAGACAAAGAAGGACACTACATAATGATCAAGGGATCAATCCAAGAAGATATAACAATTGTAAATATTTATGCACCCAACATAGGAGCACCTCAATACATAAGGCAAATGCTAACAGCCATAAAAGGGGAAATCAACAGTAACACAATCATAGTAGCGGACATTACCACCCCACTTTCACCAACGGACAGATCATCTAAAATGAGAATAAAAAAGGAAACACAACCTTTAAATGATATATATAGAAGATGGACTTAATTGATATTTATAGGACATGCCATCTAAAAACAACAAAATACATTTTCTTCTCAAGTGCTCATGGAACATTCTCCAGGAGAGATCATATCTTGGATCACAAATCAAGGCTTGGTAAATTGAAGAAAATTAAAATCGTATCAAGTATCTTTTCTGACCACAATGCTATGAGACTAGATATTAATTATAGGAAAACGTCTGTTAAAAATACAAACAGATGGAGGCTAAACAATATGTTACTAAATAACAAAGAGATCACTGAAGAAATAAAAGAGGAAATAAAAAAAAAACCTACAAACAAATGACAATGAAAACATGACAACCCCAAACCTATGGAATGCAGCAAAGGCAGTTCTAAGAGGGAAGTTTATAGCAATACAATCCTACCTCAAGAAACAAGAAACATCTCAAATAAACAACCTAACCTTACACCTAAAGCAATTACAGAAAGAAAAACAAAGTTAGTAGAAGGAAAGAAATCATAAATATCAGGTCAGAAATAAATGAAAAAGAAATGAAGAAAACAATAGCAAAGATCAATAAAACTAAAAGCTGGCTCTTTGAGAAGATAAAAAAAGTTGATAAACCATTAGCCAGACTCATCAAGAAGAAAAGGGAGAAGACTCAAATCAATAGAATTAGAAATGAAAAAGGAGAAGTAACAACTGACACTGCAGAAATACAAAGGATCATGAGAGATTACTATAAGCAACTATATGCCAATAAAATGGACAACCTGGAGGAAATGGACAAATTCTTAGAGAAGCACAACCTTCCGAGCCTGAAGCAGGAAGAAATAGAAAATATAAACAGACCAATCGCAAGCACTGACATTGAGACTGTGATTAAAAGTCTTCCAACAGGGCTTCCCTGGTGGCACAGTGGTTGAGAGTCCACCTGCTGATGCAGGGGACACGGGTTTGTGCCCCGGTCCGGGAAGATCCCACATGCCGTGGAGCGGCTGGGCCCGTGAGCCATGGCCGCTGGACCTGTGTGTCCAGAGCCTGTGCTCTGCAATGGGAGAGGCCACAGCAGTGAGAGGGCCGCGTACCACAAAAAAAAAAAAAAAAAAAAAAAAGTCTTCCAACAAATAAAAGCCTAGGACCAGATGGATTCAAAAGTGAATTCTATTAAACATTTAGAGAAGAGCTAACACCTATCCTTCTCAAACTTTTCCAAAATAGAGAAGTTGGAGGAAGACTCCCAAACTCATTCTACGAGGCCACCATCACCCTGATACCAAATCCAGACAAAGATGTCACAAAAAAAGAAAACCACAAGCCAATATCAGTCATGAACATAGATGCAAAAATCCTCAACAAAATACTAGCAAACAGAATCCAACAGCACATTAAAAGGATCATGCACCATGATCAAGTGGGATTTATCCCAGGAATGCAAGGATTCTTCAATATACACAAATCAATCAATGTGATAAATCATATTAACAAACTGAAGGAGAAAAAACATATGATCATCTCAGTAGATGCGGAGAAACCTTTCGACAGAATTCAACACCCATTTATGATAAAAACCCTCCAGAAAGTAGGCATAGAGGGAACTTACCTCAACATAATAAAGGCCATATATGACAAACCCACAGTAAACATCATTCTCAATGGTGAAGATATGAAAGCATTTCCTCTAAGATCAGGAACAAGACAAGGTTGCCCACTCTCACCACTATTATTCAACATAGTTTTGGAAGTTTTAGCCCCAGCAATCAGAGAAGAAAAAGGAATAAAAGGATTCCAAATTGGAAAAGAAGAAATAAAGTTGTCACTCTTTGCAGATGATATGATACTATACACAGAGAATCCTAAAGATGCTACCAGAAATCTACTAGAGCTAATCAATGATTTTGGTAAAGTTGCAGGATACAAAATTAATGCACAGAAATCTCTTGCATTCCTATACACTAATGATGAAAACTGAAAGAGATATTAAGGAAACACTCCCATTTACCACTGCAACCAAAAGAATAAAATACTTAGGAATAAACCTCCTAAGGAGACAAAAGACCTCTATGCAGAAAACTATAAGACACTGATGAAAGAAATTAAAGATGATACAAACAGGTGGAGAGATATACCATGTTCTTGGATTGGAAGAGTCAACATTGTGAAAATGACTCTACTACCCAAAGCAATCTACAGATTCAGTGTAATCCCTATCAAACTACCAATGGCATTTTTCACAGAACTAGAACAAAAAATTTCACAATTTGTATGGAAACACAAAAGACCCCAAATAGCCAAAGCAATCTTGAGAAAGAAAAACGGAGCTGGAGGAATCAGGCTCCTGGACTTCAGACTATACTACAGAGCTACAGTAATCAAGACAGTATGGTACTGGCACAAAAACAGAAATATAGATCAATGGAACAGGATAGAAATCCCAGAGATAAACCCATGCACATATGGTCACCTTATTTTAGATAAAGGAGGCAAGAATATAAAGTGAAGAAAAGACAGCCTCTTCAATAAGTGGTGCTGGGAAAACTGGACAGCTACATGTAAAAGAATGAAATTAGAACACTCCCTAACACCGTACACAAAAATAAACTCAAAATGGATTAAAGACCTAAATGTAAGGCCAGACACTATAGAACTCTTAGAGGAAAACATAGGCAGAACACTCTATGACATAAATACAGCAAGATCCTTTTTGACCCACCTCCTAGAGAAATGGAAATAAAACCAAAAATAAACAAAGGGGACCTAATGAAACTTAAAAGGTTTTGCACAGCAAAGGAAACCATAAACAAGATGAAAAGACAACCCTCAAAATGGAGAAAATATTTTCAAATGAAGCAACTGACAAACGATTAATCTCCCAAATTTACAAAAAGCTCATGCAGCTCAATAGCAAAAAAGCAAACAACCCAATCCAAAAATGGACAGAAGACCTGAATAGACATTTCTCCAAAGAAGATATACAGACTGCCAACAAACACATAAAGGATGCTCAACATCACTAATCATTAGAGAAATGCAAATCAAAGCTACAATGAGATATCATCTCACACCAGTCAGAATGGCCATCATCAAAAAATCTAGAAACAATAAATGCTGGAGAGGGTATGGAGAAAAGGGAACCCTCTTGCACTGTTGGTGGGAATGTAAATTGATACAGCCGCTATGGAGAACAGTATGGAAGTTCCTTAAAAAACTAAAAATAGAACTACCATATGACCCAGCAATCCCACTACTGGGCATGCGTGCTGATAAAAGCATAATTCAAAAAGACACATGTACCCCAATGTTCATCGAGCTCTATTTACAATAGCCAGGACATGGAAGCCATCTAAGTGTCCATCGACAGATGAATGGATAAAGAAGATGTGGCACATATATACAATGGAATAGTACTCAGCCATAAAAAAAACCAAAATTGAGTTATTTGCAGTGAGGTGTACTGACCTAGAGCCTGTCATACAGAATGAAGTAAGTCAGAAAGAGAAAAACAAATACCGTATGCTAACACATATATATGGAATTAAAAAAAAAATTCTGAAGAACCTAGGGGCAGGACAGGAATAAAGACACAGACGTAGAGAATGGACTTGAGGAGACGGGGAGGGTGAATGGTAAGCTGGGATGAAGTGAGAGAATAGCATGGACATATATACACTACCAAATGTAAAATAGCTAGTGAGAAGCAGCCGCATAGCACAGGGAGATCAGCTCAGGGCTTTGTGACCACCTAGAGGGGTGGGATAGAGAGAGTGGGAGGGAGACGCAAGAGGGAGGAGATATAGGGATATATGTATATGTATAGCTGATTCCCTTTGTTATAAAGCAGAAACTAACACACCATTGTAAAGCAATTATACTCCAATAAAGATGTTAAAAAAAAGTATTGAAAAATGAGTCATGTTTTCTTGATTATCTACAGTAGACATTATACAATTCTAGAGAATTCAGGAAAACACTCTCTAAAATATTCTTCTTTCTAACTGTGTATTCATTTTTTAATTACTGTGACTTGGAGTCTGCATTTCATGTTTTGCAGGAGAGTTTTTTTTAATAAAAAAATTAGAACAAAGTGGATAATGCAGATAACCCCAATTAAGAGGAAACCAGGCCCCATATGGATATTGTATGATTCATTACAAATTACAGCTTTAGAATTTAGAATATTGTGCTATAAATCATGATGTCATTTCCAGGTAATCACATTCGGGCAACGTTTCCCCTGAGAGAATGTCCTTGTCACAAACTGCTGTGTCGTTTCTCAGACCTTAAGGGAGGTTTGGGTGGTTTAGAATTGTCTTATGAAGTGTTTGTTTATTTGTACTTTGCACCTTTGTCATTATTATAAGCTCACCGTAAGAAGTACAGTGATTAATAATTTAATTATTTAAATTTAAACACCAGAATATGAATAAAGCTTATTTAAATTAAAACATCATTTGATATGATGGTAATTGGTTACTTTGGTACACTTTCTATTATAAGATAAATTTGAGTTACTGAAGACTCAGCTACATAAGAAGCTTTGCACAGAGGAAAGAGTTTGGGCACTGTAGAATCATCTGGCCTGACGTTCTGCCACTAGTTAAATAGCTGTGTAACCTAATCTGTTTCTTTTTAAACTCAATATCACTGTCTGCACATTCATTTATGTATTCATTCAGCAGATACTCACTGAGTCTCTACTGTGTGTCAGGGACTGTGCTAGGGGCTGGGTTTTCAGGGGTGAGGAAAAAAGAAAAGGTTCTTGATCCCGTGGAGCTTATGGTTTAGTGGGAGAGCCAGACGTTAAAGCAACGATCACATAAATGATACAGCCACCATTGTGGTGAGGCTAGGAGCGGAAAGATTATGGAGCTGTACGGTGAGATTGGAATTCTCTGGTCTCCTTTTCCGGGTTCTAGCACATAAGAAGCCCAGTGAATGGTGGGAGTGATTGTTGGAAGTGTTATTAGTATCATTATGATTGCATCCCAAGCCAAACGTGAGCACGTGAGGACAGGCAGTGCAGGAACTAGTTGCAGGTTGTATGATGACGTAATGAAATATGGTGAATTCGGGTTGAGGGGGTTTAAGCCACGTGAATTAAAACGCAGGCATCCCAAAATACGGTTGTCATCCTCTAGGTGTCAGAGTGGGCGTTACCTTGACGGATCTTTGAGTGTGGCATGGTTAACACTGTTCCCAGAAGGTTGGTGGGTCAAAGTTGCTGCAGGGAGGTTGGGGTCTAGTGGTTACCTTTTTAAAACTGCTTTTATTTATTTATTAATTTTTTTGGCTGTACGTGGGCCTCTCACTGTCGCGGCCTCTCCCGTTGCGGAGCACAGGCTCCGGACGCGCAGGCTCATTGGCCATGGCTCATGGGCCCAGCCCCTTCGCGGCATGTGGGATCTTCCCAGACCGGGGCACGAACCCGTGCGCCTTGCATCGGCAGGCGGACTCTCAACCACGGCGCCACCAGGGAAGCCGTAAAACTGCTTTTATTTTACGCTTTTAGGTGTTGGGAGTCAATTCTACAGAATTCCACATACATACATATACATATATTCACACATATCTATTTATATATATTTTAATGTATAGATACACATATACATATATTGTATTATAATATATACACACAAATTATATGTGTGTATGTGTATATGCATGTGTATTTGTACATGTGTATAGTAGTGTCTTCCCCCACAGGATCTAGGCACTTAGTTTGTAATCACAGGAAAGAAGGAATCTTCCCAGGTCTGCAACCTGAGGTTGGAAAGCAGGCTGCCCTAAATCCAAAAATAGAAATTCTATTAAAGGTCACATAGAGGTGAGAGAATATGTGAGTCCTCTGGTTCCTTCTTACAGCAGCCATTTTGTGTGTGTGTGTGTGTGTGTGTGTTGTGCCCATGTGTCCCTGCACATTCTTTGTAGGCGGGGTGATAAAACAGTGCCCTAGATGTTCTCCTGGGTGTGGAGTGACAACCTCGTTGTGCACCCCAAACAACACTGGACAGCAAGCTCGTGGACTCTGAGCTGGTGAAGAGCAGTGTTTCCTGGAGCATAGACAGGACTCTGGGAATGTTTGCTCCAGTGCAAGGAAGAATGGTATGTAATAGGACTGAAATCTCTGATCAGATGACATGGGCTGGCCATTGAGGAATTTAGTCATGTTTCCCTTGCTAATAATAACAGTCATGTTTTGGGGCATTTTATATGTGCATGTTACTGACCTAAGTGATTGACATAGAGAATCTCATGTAATTCTTAAGACAAGCCTGTGAGGTAGGTCTAGTTAGGGACCATCCAAGGTCCCATATCCAGTGGATAGCACAGCTAGACCTGGACTTGGCTATGACTGATTGTGAAGCCTTCTCTCTTAACTGGACATTCTGTTGTCCCTATACGTTCTCTGGTCATGGAAGCCACACAGATACCCACTCACCTGTCTCATTTGCTGTTATAGCCCCACAGGCTGGCACAGTGCCCAGTCCTGGGCTAGGTGTATCAGTGACCCTTTGGTTGCAAGTGACAGAAACTGGTGTAAAATAAACATTAAGCAGAATTTGTTGGCTCACATAATAAAACATCCAGTGGTGAGGTGCAGTCCTTCAGACGTGCCTGGATACAGGTGGACGGATGATGTCACCAAGACTTCCTTTCTTTCCATCTTTCCGTTGTGCTTCCTTCTGCATTGGCTTCATTCCCAGGCAGCCTCTCTCCATGGGGAGGCAATTAGAGGAACCAGCAGCTCTAGACAACTAAGCCCAGAAATAAGAGGCTGTCTCCTTCTAACTGTCCCAACAAAAGCCCTGGGGGTGGGGGGACTCTCATTAGCTTTGTTTGGGTCAAATAACCATTTCTGAAACTAGGCTGGGCTCAGAGAAGGCGTCCCTGTAGGAACAGCTGGAAGTGGGAGGAGTCAGCCTCCCTTGAACCCCATGAACTGATAAAGGGGGAGCAGTTGTTCCCTCCGAGATACTGAACATAGGCAGAAACCTATGTTCATTGCAAAAGGTATTCAATAAATATTGGCTGAATGAATGAAGGAAGGAAGGAAGAAATTAACCTGTTCTGTTGTAGGGATCCTTCAGAGAATACAAGGATCTCTAAAAATAAGATGTCACAAATTGGGACACACATTAAGCCTGCAGTACATTTTAATTTAATAGGAACGAATGAATAAGTTTGTGAGGGAAGGTATAATCTGTGTTCTACGAGGTAAAAAGTTAAATGCTCCTTTTTTGATTAATGAGTGTTTGAAGGGGCTTCCATCCAGTCATTTATGTATTACTTTCCTCTGTGCCCCCCAGATATTGGGATAAGATTGGGATAATGGAAGGTACACAATGAGGGAATTTCATTTTTCCAAGCCACCTTCTACCTGAGTCCCCTGCAGCAGAAGGGTGTAAATGGAAACACCTTGAGGGCTCCTGAGAGGGGAGAACAAGTGGAATTTCTTTGAAGTCTTGTGTTTTATCTCAAAGGTTTATGCAAATTTTGGATAATACTTTTATGATATTTACACAGTCCTTTTAATAATAAATTAATATTTGAAGTTGATAACCATTCAGAAAACACAAACAAAAATGCTTCCTGTGGATCTTAGTTAAACAGAAAGTTGGTATTTAATTGAATCTTACTAATTTTGGAAAATTAGGTTGAACTGAGGAAAGCCAATGTCAAAAGTCAGTTTCATGGTCCAAACCTTTCCTTTGGTCTTGGTTTCTGATACCCAGATACATGTAAATAGAAGCTTCATAATCATTTGGAAGAAAAGCTTAAAATATTGCTGAAGAGGGTGGTGGGATGCAGTGTTGAGGGCGTACTTCTTCTTATTAAAGGAGTAAGTCATTATTCAGAGGGTCTTTGGTCAATTGATAGTGCCTGCTTTCTTTCTCTCTCTCTCTTTGTTTTAGGGAAGGAAAGCCCTCTCAATGCCAAGAGATTATTGATGATCATATTTTTAAGTTTATCATTAATGTTTTCATTTTTATCACATGTAAGTGAACTAAATGTCCCAAATAATTCTTAGTACTTTTCATCCAGCTTTCAAACTTCATTTTAATTGCAGCTGTCTTGTCTCGTGTGGCAAAAGCATTCAGCTTTGTTGTTCTTTTTCACGTTTCAGTTGTTACTTGAGTAGAAGTCTGTTAAAGTAGCCAGCTCTGTGGACTACCGCTTCTTTAAAATGAGGAGTGAATTCATTCAGCTTATCCGGATTTTTTAATGAATATAGGATTTTTTCCCTATGATGAAAAATAAGAAGTAAACCCTGCATTCAAAAATTCGACTAGTGCCTTCTTGCCAAGCCACCATAAAAGCCACTTACCTGTGCCTTACAGATTTGCCATAGAAGTATTCCATTTATAATGCATATACGTTAAGAATAATTTTAACTGTCCTTTTGAATATGCTGAGCTAATTGGGTGTCCAGTTCATTAAGGAGTGAACGATGCAGTGACTGATAATCATAAAAAGGTTTTCTTTTCATCAGTTTGTCCAAATTTGCTGACATATCGATATGTGTCAGTATCAGCCTAGCTGAAAACTCATACATCTTATTTAAGATTTCTTCACCAGATGGTTTTACCTAAAGAATTTTGAGGATTAATGTCTTCAGAGACATCATCATTGTAAATACACCAGAGATAATGAGATGACAGAACTCATTGTGTTGGCTTTCTTCCAACCATGAGAGAAACACTGAGATGAATTTTAATATCTAATCAGCTATTTAACAATTATTTTTTCTCTCTTTTTTAACATTTTTGTTTATGTCCTTTCTTTCTCTTTTTCTTTTGCTGTGTGTACTTACACACAAGTATATATATTTGTCTTTTATTTTGTTTTCTTTTTTTTTTGCTAAAATGAGGATCATTTGAGAATTCTAGGAAGAAAATTTTCACTTGCAGTTTTGGAGGCATTATTTCTTTGTTCTTAGGCTTCCAGTATCGATGTCAAGAAGTCCAGTGGCATTCTGATTCCCACTTTTCTGTGTGTGCCCAGTTTTCCATTTTCAGGGTGCAGTTTAATATCTTGTTTCTGTTCCCAGTATTTTGAAATTCCACAGTTCTCTGGTTCAGTTTTTCTAGTCTTCTGCCTGGAGAAAATGGGAGATGGCAACTTTGCTCTTCCATTCTGGATCTGGTGAGGAAGGGGATTAGGTGAGAGGGGTCTCATCGCTCAGCTCTCAAACACTCAATCTCCCAGTGTAGATCTCCATTCCCATTTGTACGTTTTCTTTGCTGGTGTCACCGACTCAGTTTCTCCTGAGTCCAGCCTTGTATCTTCTGTAGGGTTTGGGGGAGCAGTGGTGGCTTAACTGCAATGTCGGGATGGGGGCCTGGAGGCCTAACTGCTCATTTTATAGACTTTCATCTTGAATATGGAAGGTAGATATGTCTTTCAAGCACATTGAAACATCCTGTAACAGTGCCATTCAAAAATGATGCCTTTTTTCAACTTGGCTATTCTTTTATATATATATATATATATATATATATATATATATATATATATATATATTTTTTTTTTCCCCCCTTGAGACTGTTTTGACCACATCTTCAGTCTAGAGCTTCAACAAATTATCTCTCAACATGTGAGTTTTTCCTTCTGAAGAGATTCTGTATCCAATCGTGAAGGCAGCTTTGAGCAATCTTTTTCTTTGTTTGCTTGATTGAGCTTTATATCATATTGTTCCTGGCCAATACATGTCCAGAAATTCTGGCAGTTTTCCTTCTTACTTTGCACGATTGGTTTATAAAATGTCATTCTGAAAGGAATGACTGTGCACTTCTTGCATGTGTTTTCACACACGTGCAAGAGTTATCAAAGTGAGCCTCATTTGCATCTCCATGTACTAAAACCCATGTTTTAAAGAAACAGCCTCTGCTTTCTTGATTAACCATTGCTATTCACTATGGCGTCATGAATTGTGGCCAGGGAAATCCTGTCAGCTCATTGTGGGGACCCTCAGGGACAGGGAATTCCATTTCTGTCTCAATCCTCAATACTTTCAGACGGTTATTACTTTTAAACATTATCTTGCACATTTGCATGGTTTTAAAACCTCTATTTCTTGTTTCCTGTTTTAAACCCACGGGTGGCATTCCTGATTGCAAGCAGAATTTTTAAAAACAAGTAAATAAGTCATTATCACAATAGAACAAGCACCATGATTTTTATCACTTTTGTGCTGTGGTGAATTGGATTTGAGAATAGTTGTATGCTTACAATAAATAGAACTTTTGATAGATTGCAATTATGGCAGAAAGTTGAACTAGTGAGTTTTTTGGTAATCAAAACTGAAACAGACAGAAGTGGGCAAAATGCTTCATAAGGTGAGAAGACAAACATAGTTTTCAAAAACTTGGCCCTATGGGGCCCCAGGAGTTCAAAGTTAGCACAGGTTCTTGCCGTGGAATGGCTGGTGTGGGGCAGCAGTGGCTTTGGTGATTTCTTGCATAACATAATTTTATTAAAGTAGTGTACCATTTTCATATAGCTGTGATATTTAGAAGGTACTAAGCTCTCCAATCTCCATGACTTACATGAGAAAATAAAAAGATCCCAAATGGGGCTTCCCTGGTGGCGCAGTGGTTGAGAGTCCGCCTGCCGATGCAGGGGACGCGGGTTCGTGCCCCGGTCCGGGAAGATCCCACATGCCGCGGAGCGGCTGGGCCTGTGAGCCATGGCCGCTGAGCCTGCGCGTCCGGAGCCTGTGCTCCGCAACGGGAGAGGCCACAGCAGTGAGAGGTCACAACAGTGAGAGGCCCGCGAACCGCAAAAAAAAAAAAAAAAAGTGTTAGGGATACTTAACTAATTCATTTTTTTCTGGTATTTTCCTTTTTACTTAAGTACAAAGGTGATATCTGATAAAAATCTGTGTATAAAAGAACTCTCTTACTAGGTGTGAAACAAAAATTTGAAGTGATAAGGCGTTGTGGCATAATTTAATTGACAGCTTTTATTTCTTGCTTAGTTCGTAAAATCATGGTGCATCTTACAATACGTGGGGATTTAGAATTCATGATTTATGGTAATTAAGAGTTGGAGAAATCCCTCTTCTTCATGTTCTTTTTCTAATATGCTTTCATCATTATGGATTCTGAATGTAAATAATGACATTTTTCAATGAAGGGTCAGTACCTTTATCCTCCAAGTAAGGCCTTTATATTGTGATGCTCTGATACTAGTTTTAAGAATAATCACAGGTATGGAGTAAGCTTCATATGGCCATTTCTTATAGCTTCCCTCAGTATAAGCAGAGGGGATTTCTCCAAAGCACCCCTCAATAAAAGCAGTTTCATAGAGGTAGAAATACATGCTGTGATGAATTTAGCCAGGACAGTTTCAGAGCAGGATTAATGACTCATTTCAACCACAAAAAACTTTACCAGTTCACGTGTCTAATTTTATTCCCTGCAAAAGCCCCCCCATAAATTCGTTGCAAAATGTACCCCGAAATGAGTTGCTGGTTATAAGCCAGTTAGTATTGGAGGACAACTTCCAAAAACTATGATTTTGAGCTTAGAATATTTAAATGGTGGTCATTCTTCCTGATAGTTCCAGAGAGACGCCCACTGTCTGTCCAAGTAGTGAAACTAAAAACACATTGTCTGGAGATGACTTATCTCTCTGTTCTCTGTTGTGATTTTAAATCAATATGTTAAAAGTTAAGACGAAAGGGAACCAGAACACATTCTGGTTTTACACTCTGAAATGATTTTTGATCCATTGGGAGATCATTCTTGCTGATCTTCCTTCAACTATAGTTTTTGGCTGAAGACTCTATATAGACAGCAGATTCCAGGGTGAGTGTGGGCTCACCGCGCCTGAAGCATATCTGAGTCCTGTGCACAGGGCCAAAGGCCAATATAAGCTGCAGACTGTCGTGTGTCGTCCTGACAGGTCTCTCATGGGGCGATTTGGGGGTGTCACAGTGGAAGAGTACAGTAACTTGCTCTAAAGGCTTTGGCTGTTCATGAAGAACCTGAATTAGCCTGAGACACTGAGCCTTGAACTTCATAAAGGAGGAAACTGATAGACAGTATGGTTGACATGCTGGTCATCTTCATTTGTTTTCCCTTTTTAAAACAGCATAGACTCGTGAGGACCACACCCATAGACTTACTGACATATTAGCAAAACTTTTATCTGCTCAGTCAGACTAAAGCTTGAAGTTTGTGAAGGTAAGAAGTCTTCATTGTGCTTATTTAATTGGAAGGTTTTAAACAGTTGTTGCTGTATATGAGAGTAAGCATAACTAGACAGGCAATGAGGAGAGGAGTCTCAATAAATATATATGTAACTGAATGTGATTTAGTGCTTATTTCTCTGCTGGGGACTCATCACTGAAATCCATCCCTGAATCAGAAAGAACTTTTTTCCAAGACCAAGTATCCAAGTTTTGAGTTTGGAAAGTAAGATCAGGGTCCTAGAGATGCTTTGGGATTGTAGAGGATGAAAAGATTAATCCCAGGTTGGAAGATTCAGTTATTTGTGTTAATTCGAAAAGGGCTAGAGTGATGCTTACTTTTGTGTGCATCATGAAAGCATGTAAAGGGATCAAGTAATAAGAATAAAGGAAACAAAAGCAGAAGGGGAGCAAGATGACTTACCTGCAAGCACAGTGAAGCTCTTATTTATGTAGAGTCTGCAATTTCCAGCATAAGTGGATGCCAGTGCACAGGCTAAGAAGAAAATGCTGAAACTTTCTTTGACTTAGGAAATTGAACCATATTTTGACCCAGAAAGGAGCTATTAATTCCTTTTTAAAGGAATTAAAAGGAAAAGCAAAACCACCTAATGAACCAATTTTATATTTTTGGAAAGTATGAAACTGGAATAAAACTAGGATGTCAAAGCATTCCCAGATCGGATTCTGAACTAAATTAGTTTTCTATTTGATTCATGTTTCTGGCTCTGATCTGCTAATTGCAGCCCCTTCTTATATATTTATTAAAGCAAGATTTCATTTGAGCAATTCATTATGAATTGGCTTTTAAAAAATAACTCTTTATACTTGAAAGAATCAAACTGTTTCCTCAAAAACATTCTATAAATCAGACTTCTCTATTTTAGTCAGATAGGCTTTCAATAACGTAAGTACGAATAAGTGAGGCTTGACTCTAATTCCTTCATTTTCCTTATTCTGATGAATAACAGGATCATATAGCTTTTCAGTGCAATCGCTAATAAAACCACCTTCCCTATTATCTATGAGTCATAGTCTATTCTCTGGAGTGCTTTCTCCTAATGAGAAAACATCAGCTCTATACCTGAAAGCATAATTGTTCTTATGGAAATAATTACTGATTTATAATTGCTGACTTTTCTGAGATGGAAAGATCTTCTCTTTATTACTTTCTTTTGCCTCTATACCCAAGTCAAGCAGGAAAAGTCCGTTAGTGAGAGTACTAAGTATTTAATTGTGTAAATTACTGAAAATGTTAATTAAATTAAATTCAAGTAATGTACATATTGAGTACATAGTACTAGGAGTAAGGGCGATTTTGGTAAGATACAATGCATACTTAGGAAAAGTTGAATGACAATAAAGTCTAGTTATTGTTAAGTGTCAAATGAACTCTTAAGATAGTAACTATTATGGATGTAATTCAAGAAGCAGGAGAAATGATATAATCAGGAGTGGGCAAGGGATTCATGGGGGAGGTAGGCCTTTATTTGGGCCTTTCAACAGGGGTAGGAATTTTACCGTGGTGAGGAGGAGGGTGGATAAACAGAGAGGTTGGTGGTGGTGGTACCATGCACAGCATGAGCAACCGTAAAAGAAACACCCTGTGTATGATGGGGATCCTAGCGATCTCGTTTGCTGTATCACACCGCTGACCTGTGCTCATCAAACCATCAACGTGATGAAGGACGATGAAAGGCTGAAGGACAGGTTCAGATTGAAACAGGTTGAGGAGGCATGGCACCTAAACACAATGTGTGATCCTAAATTGGAGTGTGGTTTGGGGAAAAAACAATGCTATGAAGGACATTTTGGGAAACTATGAAATTTGAATATAGATTGTATATTAGATACTAGCATTGTTTCCGTGTTAGACTTCCTGAACTTCATAAATGTGCTGTGCTTATGTATTAGTTCCCTAGGGCTACTGTAACCAAGGACCACAAACTGGGTGCCTTAACAACAGAAATGCGTTCTGTCACAGTTCTGGAGGCTGTAAGTCTGAAAGCAAGGAGCTGGGAAGGGCATGTGTCCTCTGAAGGCTCTAGAGGAGGGTCTTTCCTCGCCCCTTCCTGGCTTCTGGCGGTTGCTGGCCATCCTTGTCTTTCCTTGGCTCGCAGCCGTAGCACTGCAAACTCTGTCATCACACGGCCTTTTCCGTGTGTGTCTTTGTCTTCACATGGCCGTATAAGGACACCTACTCATTGGGCTTAGGCCCCACCATAATCCATTATGACCTCATTTTACCTAATTTCATCTGCAGAGATCCTATTTACAAATAAGGTCACATTCTGAGGTTCCAGGTGGACACGAATTTTGGAGGAGACACTGGTCAACTCAGTACAGATGACACATGAGACTCTCCCAGTTGTTAGGAGAGAGATGCTGCAGTATTTAGGGGTAAAGGATCATGATGTTTGCAACATACTCTCAAATGGGTCAGCAATAATAGTATTATGTATATATTATGGAGAGGGAGACAAAGCAATGGGGAATCATGTTAACAACTGATGAATTTCAGTGAAGGTTGTGTAATTTTTGTAACTTTTCCATACGTTTGAAATTTTTCAGAATAAAAGATTTTCTAAAAAGCAAAAGAAAAATTTACAAAAATGGATCATACAGCCAACACTGAGACTGCAGAGCCAAGAGATGGGTTTTTGATGTTCCCGTTATCAGTTTACACAACCTCTGTTCTTCTGCTTATGGGAGATTTTTTTTTAATGGCTTAAACAGGTTTGAGTTAAGATTTTAGTTTCTTTCAGCTAAAAACAATCTGCCTCAATTGATACGCTTTTGCAGAGCTATGTGTTGTATTAGCCATGTTAATGTCAATATATTCCATTTATTTGAAACAAATAAAAAATCCACTTTCATACTTCCATGCTTTATCAGTGTTTATAAAAGTAGTTTAAATATTTATCCAAATTCCAATGCAGTTTTTCAAGTTAAATGCTTGGCATTTTGCCCAAGATTTTGGTACATGATAGTTGACCTAATTGTCCCTTTGAATGTCTCAGATTAAACTACCTTTCTTTCTTTCTTTTTTTTTTTCTTTTTGGTGGTACGCGGGCTTCTCAATGCTGTGGCCTCTCCCGTTGCAGAGCACAGGCTCCGGATGCGCAGGCCCAGTGGCCATGGCTCACGGGCCCAGCCGCTTCGTGGCATGCGGGATCCTCCCAGACCAGGGCACGAACCCGTGTCCCCTGCATCGGCAGGTGGACTTCCAACCACTGCGCCACCAGGGAAGCCCTAAACTACCTTTCTTGAAGACAAATACAAGCCTCGATTTACCCTCATGACTTTTTGTTCCCGAAAGAAAGAGCGTGGAGCAAGAGTAGTTCTATATATATTTTTGCACATTTCTTTTTTATAAATTTATTTATTTATTTTTGGCTGCGTTGCGTCTTCATTGCTGTACGGGCTTTCTCTAGTTGCGGCAAGCAGGGGCTACTCTTTGTTGCGGTGTGCCGGCTTCTCATTGCGGTGGCTTCTCTTGTTGTGGAGCCCGGGCTCTAGGTGCACGGGCTTCAGTAGTTGTGGCTCGCGGGCTCTAGAGCGCAGGCTCAGTAGTTGTGGCTTAGTTGCTCTGCAGCATGTGGGATCTTCCTGGACCAGGGATCAAACCCGTGTCCCTTGCATTGGCAGGCGGATTCTTAACCACTGCGCCACCAGGGAAGCCCTGCACGTTTCTAATCTTTGAAACTTTGTGTATTTATACTGTTGCACGTAAATAGTACACTATGCAGGCCTGGGGAACATGTTTCAAATATGCTTTATCTTATAGTTGGTAATACTTTTAGACTACAACATTCCATGAACTTGGCATCTCCTGAAATAAATAAAACAGAGCTATGCAAAATATGATGCAGCCCTCTGGATGGAGAGACATGCTAGCTCAGGGCAGGCTGTTAGATGGAAACATGTGCTTTCCAAGCAGATGGCTCTCTTCCACCTCGTGTGCAGAGGGCCGGGGGGCTTGTTTGTGCGGGGAGCCTCAGCATAAGGGCAGAGAGGCAGCCTGTAAAGTTATTCCCATGGGGCTCATTTCCGTCTGCCCAGTGTCACCCCTGACACGGAACAAAACAGGCAGGCAACTCCTTCCCTTCTTTGATGAATGAATGCTGTCGTAAAGGAGGACTTTTACTGAGCAGTGTGACATGATGCAGAAAGAATGTTGTAGTGAAATACAAAACTGTATGTTATAAAAGTCGGTCATAGAAGTCGTTTGGGGTCCATTTTCCAGCGTCTCCTTTACCAGAGGATGTTTTGAGGGATAAGTTACAGCAGTAAAAGGTGGAGTCTCCGTACCATTGGAAATCCCCACGGGATGCTGTGACACTCTGGGTCGTAAGGACAGAGATCCATTCAGATGAGCACACACAGCAGGCGGTCACCGAAACCGAAGCGCGTGGAAATCTGAGCGCGGGAACCCGGGGCTGAGCTTGGCACACTTGGGAGCGGGAGGGCTTATTCTGAATCCAGAACTGCTGCGCTGGGGCCCACGGCAGCAGGTGTTTCTGAATCTTCACTTGAAGGCTGTGAGTGATGTAACCGAGCATCCCTGGCCCTGGGCAAGCTGCCGCCAGCCGGCTTCCTGCCTTCCCTTCTGTGCTGCACCACCTACACACAGTCCCCACGACCTTCTGATTCCTCCTTTCTCATCACGTTCTCCATGCATCTCTGGTTCATTGTGGCCCCTCCAGCCACTCTCCGTCTCATCCTGCACCTCCCATCTCTCTCCTCCAGTATTTTCTAGTTCAGGTCTCTAAAGAGACAGGCTTATGCCCCAGATCCCAGGCCACATCATGGTACTACCCATCCCTGGCCCAGGTAGCAGTTTCGGCAGAACAGAAAATACAGTCACCTAAGAATAGATACATGTATATGTATTACTGAGTCACTTTGCTGTACACCTGAAACTAACACATTGTTAATCAACTATACTCCAATGTAAAATAAAAATTACAAAAAACAATGCAGTCATTTAAGTCTGCTTCCTTTAGGAAGAGCTGTGGGCGTGGAAGACACCACGATCGACACATCTTATATATCTAGATCTTGTGAAATATTTTCGTTGTGACTCTCTGGTGTCGTGGGTGGTTTAAGATGGATGGCTGGGGGTCACTCTTAATGTAATAGATCTAGACAGGTAACCAGGAAAAAGCGTCACACTTACACTCTTAACATTGGAGTTTGTACCTCTGTCTTAGGGCTTTTGTCATAAAAGGAGGACATAGAGACAAACATTTTTCTTTGAGACAAAGTTAGCATATGAGAGAACCTTGACTCAGCAGCCTGAAGATGCCAGGTGTTGAGCAGGCTTCCTCGGAGAAGAGCCAGACCGGGGTGATGGTGCTGTGCCAGGTTTTAAATATTTGATTTAAATTGATTGGAAACTGATAACAGCTTTCATTGGAGGACCTCAAGGAAGTGTCCATAAATGGTTCAATTTATTAAGCCCATTCACAGATCCATTTAGGAGGCTGAGTTCATGCAAACAGTAAGTATCGGGGTTTTACTATGATCAGCTAGGCAATGAGTTAAGAATTTCACATGCCGTCCTGGGTAATCATCAGGGTGACCAGTGAGTTGTCCTGTACTTATTCTCTGTTTGACAGCTGAAAGAAATTAGAGAGGTTAAGCAACTTTCCCAGGGCCACAAAGGTGGTGACCCAGCGGTGAATCTGAGTGGAGGTCTTGTTTCTGGACACTGCCCTTCTCTTCCACTGCTGTCCCCACTGCCACCTCCCCAACTCAAGCAGCTTTTACTGAGTCCTGACGATTCGCCCTCTCGCCTTCGGGGTTTCAGGCAGGAGCACACATGTCTGGGCAGAGCTTGGTGGAGAAGCTTCCAGTGGGAGGGGAGGAGGCATGTGGGGCGGCCGCAGCTTTGGAGGGTGCGTTAATTGCTTGTTTATGACTATCTCCTGAGAGCCTTTGCTGATGGCCCTGCGGGTGACAAACAGACCTCAGCTAGAACAGGGAGAGGATGAGGGGATCATTATCTTCTTTTTAACTGTTCTGGGGGATGTGCTAGTGTTTCCTGAGAGAAAGGGCACGTCAACCCTTAAACTTTATACATCGCTGGGAAGAATAAAAGGATGTGAAGTAGGTCAGAAAGAAGATAGGAGACGTGTGAAAGCAAGCAATTCTAAATTACAAATTATTTTGGCGTGTACCAGACAAACAATTGGTGTCCAGATGAATCTCCTTCTTTGTTGCTTACTTTTCAGTGATGAGTATTTGTGAGTAGAAGGTACTTCCAATGAACTGTTGTATTAAAGGGAATCGGTTAGGTGTAAGCACAGGCCTGAAACAGTTATATCATGGCTTGGAGCTTATGCCCTTCTTTAATGCGAAGTATGTCAGCCTGTTTCAGTGACCATGGTTTGGAGGTTGGTTTGTCACCTTCCTTGCATCTTGAGTAATTTGCAGGGAGGTAGAAGAAGTGTCTCCACCTTCTCTCAGAGGACTTGAGAAAGATTCTTTTTTTGCTAAAGTTGAGAGCGTTTGTTGTTAGATGCCTCATCACTGGAAGAGATGAATGAGGCTGACTGGAAAAGAAAAAGCAAGGATTAAATAATAGGTAATGAACTGGATTAGAAATTTAATTGTGTTCAGATATGTTCTAAGTTTTTGTTTTTGTTTTTGTTTTTTTGCGGTACGTGGACCTCTCACTGTTGTGGCCTCTCCCGTTGCGGAGCACAGGCTCCGGACGCGCAGGCTCAGCGGCTATGGCTCACGGGCCCAGCTGCTCCGCGGCATGTGGGTTCCTCACGGACCGGGGCACGAACCCGTGTCCCCTGTATCGGCAGGCGGACTCTCAACCACTGTGCCACCAGGGAAGCCCTGTTCTAAGTTTTTTTTAAAGCAGACATAAAGCTGTTATGATTTGCAAATCTTTTAGAATTTATTTTCCAAGAGTCCCCTTCTCTTCAACCTTTAAATAAGAACAAGCAGAGTAGTGTCTGTTACTGTGACTCCTGGAAAAAACAATGGTTCGTATTCCCCTGGTGTCACAGCAAGCCTGCTTAGCTAGTGAGTAATTCCCAGAGCTGTGGTGACTTCATCAATGGATCTGATGTACAAACAAAAACATCCTTCACTTGGGCTGAAAAAAATAAAAGATGATTGTTGGACCTTTTAGTTGATAGTAAAATCAGCCATGAATAATGTGTGTGCGTGTATGTGTATTTGTGTGCGTGTGTGTAGTTATGTGTGGACATGTGCATGCACAAGCGTGACCAGGACTCGAGGGCACCTTGATACGTTAATTAGCTCTGATCAGAAGCTTTGAACATGAAGAGGAGAAGGAAATACACAAAGTAACTATGAGGATTTTTTTTTCATTTATAGCAATGATATACTGTATATGCTGTATCTGTATCAGATATTACTACCATATTGTACCAACATCCCTATTTGTTTCAATAAATGAAAATTTCCCATTATTATGAAATTTGAAAAGACAGTGGTCTTGGCCTCTCTACTGCAAGTAGTAAAGGTGAAATTAAGTGAAACAGAATTCCTCTGATCCCTTCCATCAAATAGGTGTAAAGTATGGAAGTCAAAAAAAAAAAAAAAGAAATCAGGTGCACCCCAAAATTCTCTATTTGTCCATGTGCTGCTGTTTGTACCAATTATATTTGGAATAAATTTCCATTGAACAAAGTGTATAAATTGAAATATTCCTGAGGTTTAGATTTTACATCTCTTATGTTGTCCTACTTGGCCTGTGATTTAGCTGAAAATATGAATAGGTCAAAAGTCTATGGCTTTCTCTTTCTCTCTGTTTTTTTTTTTTTGTTGTTGCATTTTATTGAAAAAAATTTAAATTGTAGTACAAAGTCTACATAACATAAAATTTACCATCTTAATCATTTTAAGGGTACAGTTTAATAGTGTTCAGTATATTCATATTATTGTGCAATAGCCATGCCCATTACGTTAAAGTTTTTTCTTTTTTTCCTTTTTTGCCATAAAAGAGTGAGGAATGAAAAGGAGGTATTTTGGGGAAGGAACTTGCATGCTTAAGAGAACTTATTACACAACAGTATAACCATGGGCCATGTAGATGAATCTATTCAGGCAACCGTTCCCTGAGACAGTATTGTTTATGTGTGCTGTGCTCATCGTGGGCAGCATTGATTCTACTTCTGACGATTCCCACATTTGGAGTCTTGGATGGGGCTACTTAGATTTGCCAGATAATTCATGTACTTTAGCCATGTCTACGTGGCTCAGCCATGTCCATTAATATATTTTAATCAGTCACTGCAGAATAAACCTGAAATATTTGGCTTTATTAATGATTGATTGTATAGATGGTGGGTCCTATTTCAGTTAACCATTCACAATACTGCTTTGGTTGTGCTTAGCTTTTACTCTGTTTTTAAGTCATTAAAACAGTCATGGTCTTAAATGCTTTATCCTGAAAGACCTGTGTTCATAGACTCATTATAAAATTGCTAAGTGGTCTAGTTTTATTGAACTATCATTTTTGGTAGAGAATTTTTACTACCCAAATTACTATTTTTCCATGTTGGACTCTTTATAAAGAACAGAGGGAAGTGCTTGTACAGATTTGCATAAAGAACAAAGGTGGGAGAATAGGTTTCTTATTTCCAGGAGCAGTAGAAGGTGTTTTACCCCTTTTTGTGCTCTGGCCTTAAGATAAGAACCCTTCTCTTCAGAATGCCCCGAATGAAGCATGGTGCTTGGTCGTGCTTAGGGAGAGGAGACACCTGATGTGTCATTAACTGACCTCTGACTGTCAGCACATCCTTGAACTGTGCCGATAAGCTGTGGTCCCTCTATCCGCAATCAGCCTACCAAGAACAAACCCAAGACCAATGAGATTGTATTTGGCCTTTGGCGGGGTGGGATTAATGTTAAATGAGATCATAAGGGTCGGGCCCTAATCCAATGACTGCTGTCCTTATAAGAATAGAAAGAGACACCAGAGCACCATGCGAGGGCAGTGAGAAGGCCACGCACGTGCAAGCCAAGGAGAGAGGCCTCAGAAGAAACCAAAGCTGCCGACACCTTGATCTTTGACTTCCAGCCTCCAGAACCGTGGGAACGTAGACTGCTGTTGTTTAAGCCCTCCAGTCTGTGGTCTTTTGTTATGGCAGCTCGAGCAGACTAAGCCCTCACTGTGGATGCTCCTCTTAATATTTCTGGAATTGTGTAATAACATGAAAGGACATCCTTTCCTGCACATTACACTTTCCACTGCCTGAACAGAGAGGGTCGTTTCTGCCGCAATCTTCAAGAGCCTCTCTAAATCCTTTAGGAGTTAGATCATCCTCTTGGAAGCAACCATCCTGCCGTCATCCTAGTCAGTTTTAACCCCTTTGGTTGTTAGCTAGTCCCAGTCTTGTCAACAGCTCTGCTGTGATGTGAGCAGTTTTTCAGCACTGCTTTCATTGCCTTTATGCAATACTACGTCCTTGTGAGATTTGTGATTATTTTCATTCCATTTACATTATACCTTTGGATATACCTCATCTGAAAATCAGGAAGAGATGGATTATGACACTGAGCTGAAGGGGAGGAAGGAACATAAGCGTCAGGAAGGGCTGTTTCAGTTGGAAGTTTTCTTATCAGTGCTCGGTTTACCAGTGAATATTGTACTAAGGTGGCTTATGCTCCGCCCCCAGCCCCCTTAGCTGTAGGCACTTGGATATTCAGATGACAAAGATCCCTTACGGGCTTCCCTGGTGGCGCAGTGGTTGAGAGTTCGCCTGCCGATGTAGGGAACACGGGTTCGTGCCCCGGTCCGGGAAGATCCCACATGCCCCGGAGGGGCTGGGCCCGTGAGCCATGGCTGCTGAACCTGCGCGTCTGGAGCCTGTGCTCCGCAGCGGGAGAGGCCACAGCAGTGAGAGGCCCGCGTACCGCAAAAAAAAAAAAAAAAAAAAAGATCCCTTACACCTTACCTTCTTAATTTAATTTTTACATTTGTTTTTATTTTAGAAACTGTCAAAGATTTTTTTAAAAGCAAAGGACATTGAGTGCTTTGAGTCCTTTGCTCTGCACAAAGCAGAGCACAGCTTAGTTTGCTCCCAGAAGGAGGTATTGGGACATATCTCTGCTGAAGAAACCGCCCTTAGGATTTTAAAAGCGTTTTTATATCCATCATTTTATTGGATTCATTATTTCATAGCAGGGAGTTGGTGATGTATTACTGTTTATTATTTTCTTAGTTGATGGCTCCTACTAGTCACGAACTACTAACTTTTAGGATAAGAAATTAGTAGTAATAAGAACAATAATGGTAATGCAGTTGAGTGTTTACCACACTCCAGGTATTGTGCTACGTGCTCTACTCAAAACTGGGCGTAAGAATTGGCTGAATGAATCAGACCATCGCTCCAAAAGGTCATGAGTTAGCATGCTGTGGTCCTTTCTCTGTCCATCCACAGAGCGGGATGCAAAGAGCATCCACGCACAGAGCCCTCTTATGGAGTATGCAGTGAATGGCATCAGTTGTTAGAATGGCCTTATGGAAATGTCTGGTCAGGAGTCCAGGAAGTTAACCAGGAATAGAGAAGACATTGTATAAATGTGTCCAGGGATATGTGTGGAAGCCTTATTCTAATAAGAAACAGAACTAAGCTATGATAACATCCTTTGGGTATTCATTTGGGCTTAAGTCATATAGCAGTTGGTACAGGAAAGTGGTTTTAAGAGACAAACTGGAGTATGTTTTCATCTTTTCTAACCTCAATCAGCTTTAGGAATTTCTGTGAATTTTTTTTCACGCTTCATAATGTGAGAAAGGTATTTTCTGTTTATACATTATATCAATTAAATCCCTAAAGAATATATCTTTTATACAAAATGCAACTAATAATGTCGTGGTGATTTTCTGATTGTCATGAAACTAAATAAGTTGGCGGCTTGTGCAGGTTTATAAATTTCCATTTTGCATGGTTAGAGTATTACAAGAGATCTTTGTGGCTTTTAAAAACCTGCTATAGACTGTTTGGCTTTGCTTAGTTAGCCTTCAGGATAATAACACCATTTACTAGACTATACTAAACTTCCAAAATAGCGGAGGTAAAGAATTAAACCAAGCCACAGCTGCAGTGGTGGTTGTTTCTCTGCAATGTGGAGAAATACGTAGCCTGGTAATGTGTTGAAGCAGAGCCAGCTTACCGTCGAAGGGCTAAGAGTGATTTGCAAACATTTTGTAATAGGAATTATATAATCCGTCCAAGGAAAGGAACAGAAACTCATAACAGGAAAGTCTGAGGTCAGTCCACCAGCTTGAAACTTGAGTTGAAAAGATGCATTGAGACTAAGCATATACTGGAGGGAGTTGGTTTAAGCCAACAGGCCTCTGACTGACTGACTTCATTTAGGATAATGCTCTCAATGCAAACACGTTGTCTTGGGACAGTGAGTCGAATCCTCCGGTTCATAGTTTAGAAACCTGGACATGTGTAGTTCTCAGAGGCACATATTTTGCTGGCTTATTAGGCTAGTGAAGAGGATGGAAGATTTTGGAGTCTCCACCTTTGTTGTTTCCATTCTGGGCCGGATAAATTCTTCCGGGATTGCATAGATGATCTCCAGTACCATTCTAAGACAATGCCATGCCTGCCACTTAGACTTACGGAATGAAGGAATTTAGCTAATGGCTTCATATAAATCTGCCTGGGAGAATTTAGAGACTTTGTTTTTGATAACTGGGCATAAATGGGTTTTGAGAATAGAATTTGGTAGAGAGAGTGGCAAGGAAGCACAAATTGAATTAAGATTAGGTTTGGCCATATATGACCAAAAGCCTAAAATAAGAGTAGCTTCAATGAGATAGTTTGTTTCTTTGTTAGATAAAAGAAATTAGAAGGTAGGTAGTCCAGAGCTGGTATGATGACTTCCCCATGCTATCAGGAAGCTTCTACCTCATGGCCTAAGATGGCTGTTAGAGCTCTAGTCATCACATCATATCTGCCTTCCAGCCAGTTGGAAAGAGGAAGTGAGAAAAAAGGGAAATCCCCCCTCTCCCATGAGGAGGCTTCTTGGAAGTTGCATATCTCTTTGGCGGAAACTTGGCCACCAGACCACACCCCATGCAGGAGAAGCCAGATAATGTAGGTGGGTAGCTGTGTGGCAGGGTACCTCACTAGATGCCCAGCCATTACTACAGAGGAGACAAGAGGCTATAGGGAGAAGAGTAGGAGATTCCAGCACAACTGCTAGGTACTCTACTATTTATACAAAAATCAGAGCTATAAGAACTTTAATAAATGGTGGTACCATAGATGTGGGTTATGTTTCTCACCATGGGGAAAAGCAGAAAATTTGTTGAAGAAACACTTATTAGAAAACAAATCTTTGGTAGTTGATTGAACTTGGACATTAAAACATTGATTCCTTCTTAGCAGCCTTACATTTCTTATGCAAGCAAGAAGGAGAGATGTGACCCGGGAACAGAGAGGCGGAAATGATTAAATGCCAACTCCGTGACTTTTATAGCAGTTCTTTCAGCTGCCTACCCACAAAGCACTTCCCAAGGAGATTACAGCCAAGAATTCACTTGGCCGGGCTTGTCCATTTTTCATTCATTTCAATGACCATCTCCAGGCAGAAAACATTCTCAAAGAAGAAAACCCATTGAAGGACTTCGGGAGTATGAACAGAGTAGTTTTTCCTTTAAAAGAAAAGAAAAAAGAAATAAGTTAAAACCACCTATAATTGAGTAACAATTTTAGAGCTCTGTTTTCTGTGTGTGTGTGTCTGTTTTTGTGCATCGAAATCAATACAAATATATGCATACGTATTCAAGGTCAGGTTAATAATTTTCAGAATTAGGGATTTCATCTCTTTTCTTGTTTTAGTGATGTTGAATGAAAACAAAATGAGGAAATTCTTTTAAAATAGCCTTGCCAAAACCATGAAAAGGCTTTTAGCATTCAATAAACTGCATATTTTCCCTAATGGGGGGTCAGTAAACTCAGTTTAATGCATGGGGCAATATTTTGGTCTGATCTTCTGCAAAAAATACTTCATAAACCTCAAACACAAGGTATTTAACAACTTCTTGGGTAGACCTGCTAGTTCTTTAGTAACTTTCAGGTATTTAAAATGGCCAGTCTAGTTTTTCCCCCCTGCAAGTGCCCTTATCACTTCAAGGGGTTGCCTTGGGGTATCCATTATTCAGTTTCAGATTGGAGGGTGGGGAAGGTCAGAGCCCTCCCAAGGTGTGTGAATTGCTTTAGGTCAGAGAATCTCCTCCCCAACAATCTCTAGTCTCTTATAGAGATGGGAGGGACGTGATGCATGTGATGGTGATGCATGCAAAGACCAGTTCAGGTACTTCTTAATAGGCCCTGAGGTGATGTGTCTTTAAGGCCAGAATACCTTTTCACTGGCTGTCTTCAGATTTGAGCTTTAGGTGAAATTTGGAGCCAGCAGGCAAATTCCATTCTGTATTCAGTTTACATATGATAAGTTTTATACCTTGGATGTTTTCTGACTCTAGTTTACTATTGTACCCATTTTTGCGGTCTTTTCTTAATCGTTTCATTCTGTGATTGTTGGAGTGATCTGTTTACCTCTACTATTCCAGAAGTCAAGTGGGATCTAGAAAGGTTAGCATCAACCAATGTGTTGAAAGCTTTATATTTAATAAGTATGTAGGAGATGGTTTTCCAGACTCCAACATGTGCTAACAAATTGCTTGCAAAAGTAATGTAACAATATATTTTTTACCTCATTATGAAGTTTACATTTTCAGCGGTAAAATGGGGATTAGGAAGGTTCAGGCTTATGATATGGTGAAAAGAACTAACCAGTTGAAACCAGGGGTGATTTACTACTTGTGCTCTGCTTCATGCCGATTGGAGAAAACTTGAAATTTGGAAATAAATGACCAACATATCCCAAGCTGTCTCATCAGTGGTTTCAGAAAATGCTGTATAGTCAGTTAATAATGGTTTTGTTGTTAAAATATTTGGCCTTCTAGTCTGTGAACCATTGGAATTAAATAATTTGCTTACCTAACAGAGTAATTTATATATTTCCCAAAT